>NC_058133.1:51832498-51882956 GCF_016433145.1 Gracilinanus agilis
TATATATATATATATATATATATATATATGTATATATATACCTTGTACCAAGCTTACATATATACATATATATGTGTGTGTATAATAGAAAGAGAATGAAAGAGAGCTAGAAATATATAAAGATATATAATTTTAGAGACAATGTACTAGGTTGAAGTTGACTTTTTAATTGTTATTTTAAATAGATTTTGATAACTACATTTCATTATATAGGGTGGCCATAAAAATTTTAGCACACTTTTAATATATTAAACCTTAGAGTTTGGTATCATTCCATTCTTAGAGTACTAGACCTTGAGTCAGGAAGATTGGAGTTCAAAGCTGGCCTTAGACACTTATCTTGCTGTGTAAGTGTAACCCTGAACAATCACTAAACCTCTATTTGCCTAGGTTTTTTTCTTCAAAAAAAAATAGCAATAATAATAGTACCTATCTCTCAGGGTTATTTTGAGAATCAAATGAAATAATTATTCTAAGATGTGTAACATAGATCCTGACTGGCACCAAGTAAGGATTATACAAATCTTAGCTCTTGTTCCTGTTATTATTTTTCATTTACCTCAAAGCTTAAATCTTTTTAATTGTTGTTGTACATTTAACTTTATTCTTAGAAAGAGTATATTGGCTTTAACAGAATGCTGAAGGAGGCCACTGCACACACAAGTTAAGAACTTCTGCTCTACTGACCCAAAGCAGAAGCTCTCACTAAGCAGATGGGTCCCATAAGATAACATCTGAGAATAGTTAGGGCTAAAAAATGTGTCACTCTGGAATCTACCTCCCTAATGAACTTTGTTAGTCTCTAGTATTCTAACCTATTCTTAGTAGCAGGTAAATAATTGAAACCCTTTTTTCTTTAAATAGATAGAAAAGAAATGCTTGATCTTGTTCTCTACAGTCACAGCAATGGATAAGCCAGGGTCACCTCAACTCTACTATGAAACACAGAAGTAGGGCTGAGTATATAATAAATAACTGAACATAAAATTCACATGGTCTCTGTAAAGCCAAATAAAGTTTAATTGACTTTACACTAGAACAATAATAATGGTCTGACATGAATAACCATATTCACCAAAGGTCATGCATCAAATAAAATATATTTTATGTAATTTTTCTGAGATGTGTCCTTGGGCATTACAAAGCCATAAAGAGTTGGACATATGGGGTGAGTTTGTTGGGAGAAATCACTAGCACCTGGATTGTTATAGTAAAGCTCAAATTCTCTTTTGTGTGTTTCCATCTGGCTATATTTATACCCAAACAAAAATGGTGACATAACTTTGAGTCATTTGTCCTCATCCTATCCATCTCATCTCCCTCATTACCTTTCCCATCTTTTTTGTGAGATTCTTAAGTTGAAATAAACATGATTTTATCATAAGTTCTAAACTATCTGTTTAGATTTTTCTTTTTTAAATTTCTTTTTAAATATATTTATCAGAACTTAAATAATATGCTTGAGGAGTCACACTTGACTTAAAGTGATCTGTTGAACTTGAATTATAAATTTAGACATAAAAGTTTATGGCCCATATTTGACCTATTTTCAAAACTCACTAATCAGATGACATTTTCATTCAGGAACTACTATGCTACACATTGAGGAAATAAATCAAAATGCATTTTCAATTTGGGGAGTCTAAAGCATTCTGTTTTACTCTTTGGAGATGTTCTGAGCCAATAAGTAATACAGTGGAATGTGCTTTGGACCTGGGATTCAATCCCAGGAGATTTTTCTTTTTTTTGAATTTCAGTATTGTTAGGGATAGGTTTAGAGAAGAAATGGACTTTTAAATTTTGGGATTTAAAATGCAAATTTCCTAAAGGCATTGGAAATTAATAGCATTAAAATTGAAATAAGACTTATTATCCTCTAAACTAGGTTTTTGACCTTTGAAATTTCTAGTTTTGTGGGACAGGAAGGAAAAATAAGTGGTACTTTCAGGCATTTTTTGTGCTATTCTAATTGAGAGTTGTTTCAATATTTTGCCTTGTGGTTTACCACTATCATTACTGCCAAATCACTAAAAAATATGTTCCAACATCTTAGTCCTAATAAGCATATTAAGGGTTTGTGTTGCTATAATAATCAAAAAATATTTTTAATGATGCTAAGTTTGATAGACAGCACTTCCTAAATCACTCATGTGCAGAGTGCCAGAAACAAAACCAAACAAATGGTAAATATGCTGCTGAGTCTCCCTTTCTGGCTAAGTGGGATGTAATAATATTTCCCAGGAGCCAAAGAAAGGAGGAAACTATCCCTCTGTACCCCCTTTCCCTAGGCTCTTCTTTAACTATGGCTCATATGTGTTTCAAGGAAGGAATTTCTGAGTGTAGCCAACAGCCTAAAGACAGATGCTTCCTGGGGGTTTCTAGAAGTTTCCAAGGGAAAGCTCCCAATGAGTCCTTGAGGATTATTTTTTTACATCTGGAAGGATGTCTAACATTATATCTGATTCTTCCTCTAAATTCCCTAGCCTTCATTCCAACATATATTGTCACTTGAAGATGGTAGGAACAAACTTGCCATACTTAAGAGTTCTTTATTTCTGACAGGGCAAGGCTTCATATATTTATGTCTAGTCCTATCTGATGAGGCCTTTTCTTTATATGCGCTCTACACCCCCAATTCTCTGGTTCTCCTTCTCTCGACAATGCTTTAAAAAATGAGACGGTAGATAGTAATATAATATAGTTCTTAAAGGAAATGATGATATGCTGCTAAAATGGCATGACTTATTTCATTACAGCTGCCATTAAAAACCTCTTGTAATCACTCTAATCATTTAATTGTTTAATATATTCCATTGAATCATTGTGAAATGAAAATCTGTAACGTGCTGGAAAAGTCATCAAGAAAGCTTTCACGTTAGCTATGAAACTCTGGGCTTATTTCACTATTTCTCTAGAATATTTTTCATTCTCTAACAAATTTCTTGTATAAGTCCTTTTGCCTTTTCCCTCCCCTATCACATAACTTTCTATTGAAAAGAAAACTTTTCACCCTCCTGGAATCTTTGTCACAGTCTGAAACTCTCTTTTTTTTCCAAACTGGGAAACTAAAAATTGGTTTGATGGGAATCATTAACACCTGAACCTATGTTGTACTCAAGAAATTAGTCATAAGAACTTAGTCCATATAGGAGTCTTCAAAGTTAGTTCAAGTATTTCCTTTCAAAATTGTCTTAAACATATAGATTCTCCACTTGCTATTTGTCATCAAACAATGAGAAAATTGAATGTGACAGAAAGAGTATATGGGGAAGTTTAACCAGATCACACATCTAGAATCAGAGCTATAGGGGATATTAGAGGTCATTGAATCCAACTCCATCATTTAACAAATAAGGTAACTGAAGGTCAGAAAAGTTAAGTGATTTGCTAAGAATTTCGAGTAAATGCATTTAACTAAAATGGCAATCATGAAACTTCATTATAGCACTTTTTGTTATATAATAGGAAATAGAGAAGATTTTTATACAAGCATTAGACCATTTAGAAGAGCAAATTAAACCTACCTATCTATTATGTTGGTCCTGAGAATGGACACCTAAAAGGGTCATAATGAGTTTAAGTAGATTTGTATATTTTTTTTCCTTCCCCCTTTCCCTCTTTTTAAAAATATATATATTATAATAATAATTTTTAAGCCCTAATATATTATATATATATATCCTTCTTTATTAATTTTATTTGTTACAGGGCTAGGCAATGGAGGTTAAGTGACTTGCCCAGGGTCACACAGCTAGGAAGTGTCTGGGGCCAAATTTGAACCTAGGACCTCCTATCTCTAGGCCTGCCTCTCAATCCACTCAGCCATCCAGCTGCCCCCCTTTCCCTCTTTTTTTTTGATGACATAAAGTTTTTTTAAAGTTGTTTTTACATGTAGATACAATTTTAATAATTTTTTGACATTTTGAAATGTGTATTTTCTTCCTCCCTCCCCAAGACATCAGGTAACATGATCTAGGTTATACATGTATTACCACATAAAACATATTTATTCCACATTTTCATGTTGTGAAAGAAGGCATATATGATTGCTACTAAACAAAAAGTCATGAAGAAAGTAAATTGAAGAATGGTATGCCTCAATCTGCATTCAGACTCCATCAGTTCCTTCTTTGACAGTGGATAGCCTTTTTCATCATGAGTCCCTTGGAGTTGTCTTGGATCCTTGCATTGTTATGATTGTTAAGTCCTTCATATATTTGCTATTGTTTACATTATTGCTATTAGTTCCCCCTTCCTCTTGAATTCATTCTCCCTATTGTTTAGGTTAATTTAAATAAAAAATATATTTTATCAAGAGGTTACTGTGTTCCAGGCACTGTGCTGTGTCAGAGGTAAAAAAAGAAGCAAAAAGGAAAATAATCCTTTCCTTAAAGGAAGTTCCATTCTGGGGAGGGGGGAGACAGCAAATAATAGGAAGCATAAAAAGGGATACAGAGATAGTAGTGAAGACCATGTTGTCAGAATGAAGCATGACTGGCCTAGGCCCTTCCCCAAAATAGAGGTCTAAGAAAGAATCCACCAATGGGAAAAAAGTTCCAGTATGCCAATGAGATGTTTTGGGATAAGAAAATCACAGGCACTGAGAGAGAATCCAGAGTACATAACAAAATGAGCCATAGTGCTGAAATTGAGAGAGTTGAGAGAGTAGGGGAATAAATATAAATAATTGTACTAATATTCCACAGTTACTTGCTATACAGACAATTATGCACAAGAAAGAAGTCCTTAGAGACTTATTTTCCTCATCTGCAAAATGGCAATATAATGCTTTAATTATCTGATTCATAAAGCTTTTTTATGAGGAAATCACTTTTCTTCAATCTTAAAGCCCTATATAAAATGAAATATCACATTCTTTTTTTCCTTATGTAATTACTAATAACAATATCAGTCTTCTTGTATTTTAAAAGAAAATTTAGGGAGCAATGGTCAATGGATAAGTAGTTATACTGCTATAATGTGATGCAACTATTTCACATGTGGATAAAATAATTAATTTTTTAATTTAAGTATTGGGGTGTTCATTCATTTTCTGTAGACTCACTAAATCTATTTTGGGACAATTCATATAGAAAATGGGGGGAAAAGGTGATATGTAATTTATCCGTATTCCAAATGTTTAAGATTCCTTCTCCTGGATTTCTATATTATGAAATGTGTGTAAAGTATAAGGTCCAAATTCTGTCAGATATATATTAAACGTGTGACCCCAAACAAGTGATATAACCTCTTAGCCTCAGTTTCCTCAGCTATAAAATGAAATGGTTGAATTTAGTGAACACAAAGTTTCTTTCTAATTCTAAATCCAAGACATTAGAAATAGCTCGTGATTTGATAGAGCAGGAACTACTAAATTTTTTACCAAAACTTGTAGATATCTTTGTTAAATTTAAACATTTGTAGTTAATATTTCTGTGATAAAAACCTAGTTCTGATATAGCTTATTTGTTGAATTTTCATTAATATTTTGATGTCTCTAATTTTTTATTTGTATATGAAAGGTAGGAAGCTTCTGTTGAATGAATAATTCTAGCCACCAGTTTATACCTGGTTGTATATACAGTGGGCTCAATTTTTATAGCCAGCAGTGATATATTTGTACTTTTTTATCATCCCCTTGCATAATTTGTATTGTTGAATAAAGTTGAGCCTCTAAAGGATAATCCATTTAAAATTTCTAAAGGCAAAGACATTTTCCTGAATTATCAATAAACTCTTCCATTTCTTTAAAGCAATCTGCAAGATTTTGATCCTTGTTTCCACTCCTTCCTTGATATATTTTAGTTGAATGTATATGTATATGGGTCATGGAGTGCTTTGGATTTCATTCTTAAGATCTTATCCATTTATTTTTTCCAAAAAGACCTAAAGCACTGTTAGTAACATTTCGCAAATTGATTTGTATATACCTCTGGCCAGATTAACCTTCAATATGTTGTTCTTTAAAAAGTGTTTCTAGAAGTTTCAATCTCTTCCTTATATACTTTAAGCATGTCTATGAACTATATTCATCCTTTCTTTCAAACAAAGGTATTCCTAACCCTCAGTACAATACTCTTTCTCCCAATACAATATTGCCTCACAATAAAATATCAAATAAAATTTCTGAAATAATAAGCATGATACAGTGGAAAGAAAATAGACTGAGATTAGGAGGACCTAGATTACTCTGAGATTCAATATCCTCACTGTCAAGTATGGGATATTCAGGCCACTTTTACCTTCCATTAAAGATTTCTTATAGAATCCCAAGATAAAGTATGGCAATTTACTTCTTAAATAGTAAGGTATTAATTTGAATATTTAATGAATCCAAATGGAAGTCCTTGATGAAATACCCTCAATAGGAAATTATCAGAGATGAAGAAAAAGGAGACTAGCCTAAATTTAGATATCGTGAAGGGATTATATAAGAAGAGAATTGGAAAGTTTTGAGAAAAGTGAATCCAAAGATGATCTTAGAAGATACCAGCCAAAAGGCTATACTTGAAATTATTAATTATCTAGCTCTTTTAGGGCCAACCCTAACAATTTCTTATCCATACCTCACTTAGCACTACTGCTGGATAATCTCCTTATTAATTCTTTTCTGGTTCAAAGGCAGAGTAGAAAATATACTTTGGAACAGCTTGATAAATTACTAAATTGTCAACAACCCTTTAATTAGTTCAGACTTTACCTCAGAGTAAAATGGAAAAATTCTTCTCCCACAGGCTAATTTCTCCTCTCTCAGTCTCAAGCTTTGAATTTATAGTTTTAAATGCACCTGACTAGTAATAGCCACGAGATTCATTAAAATTAAGAGATAAATTTCCAAACAAAAATATTTAAGTAAGCCAAAGAAGGCTCTGATGAGACTCAAAGATGAGAGTATCTCACAGAAACTCCTACCTGAATATTATCTCAATTTATTGTGGTAGTCGATTATGATTTTCCCTACAATTTACTCCAGTGCACTATAATCCATACCATGTTATAGTCTTATTTACTTTAACTCTTCACTGCAGGTGCTCTTCTGCTTCTATCTCCCTCTTACCTCAACAACTTCCTTGCCTGTCATTCCAAAAATGTGTTGATAATCTCTTAAAAAATAAGGAAAACATAATTTACAATGGTGCTCACTTTCCAGAAATCCCCAACAGCAGAGCCCCAATAGTATACCTTTTAGCCAAATCCTCAGAGAACCCTTTTGATGTTGGACCTTAGCAACACAAAAATGAATAAATTATTTAAAAGTGCCTTTTATTCCCACTGAAAAGGACGTGCTAAGCAATAATAAATCATGGAATGATTACAACAGTGAAAGGCTAGTGCCTTATTTGAATACTTGTGGCCTGTCTCCTCATTACTTTGTGTCCCCACTGCAGCTGTTCCCATAGTATATGCCAGTGATGGGCAAACTTTTGAGCATGGTGTGTCAAAATTCACCAAAAAAAACAAGCATAACTCGGGTGGTGTGTCACTTAGAGAAAAAAAACCATAATTTTGTGATATTTAGAGTTTAAATAATAAAAATGTATAATTGTAATGTATAATTATACTTAATAAACCAAAATAGGTAAATTAATATAAGTAGAATTGTCATCTATAGTGCAGAGTGTCTGCACTACACTACAGCAAATGTTTCATCCTTGGCATGCAGCCCCATACTTCTCTGTATGTGGCTGCATGTAGCCACAAGTCATCAAAAATGGCTACATGTGTCTGTGCTGACTCATGTGCCATAGGTTTGCCATCACTGATATATGATCATCAACTAAGAGGCTGAAGAAAAGAGAACAGAAGCCAATTGTATTTGAAGATCTCAATCCCCAGACACAAGTATGCTGTAAGTGTTCATGAACTCACAGCCTGTGTCCCAGTGGGAGAAGGCACATCCCACCCACATCAATCCTTATGAGCTAAAAGAATCAACTTTAGGCTTTTAGTTTGGCTACAGTTAGTGTCCTGACATTCAGGGAATTCCTACTTTTTGTAGTTTATGTACAGATATCTGTCTTAGCAGCCAGTTAACACAATTGTCATATACAACTTGGTGATGCAGTAAAGTGCTGTCAAGAAGACCTGATTCCAAATCTTGCCTCAGATATTTAGTGTGACCATGGCAAATCACTCAACTTTTTTCAACTTTAGTTTCTCCCTTTTTGTATAGTGTGGATGAGAATAATAGCTGCCTAATGTGGTCTTTGTGAGGATTAACTAAGATAACACATATAAAACACTGTGTAAGCCTTAAGCACTATGTAAGTTACTGTTGCTGCTACTGCTACTACTACTACTACAACTACTACTACTACTGCTAACCCTATCACTACCAGTATTACTACTACTGATGTTGGCTGATAAAGGATAGTCAGAGTTTATTCACATCTCCTTTGAGTTGGAGCGGAAATACTCTTTCATGCAGCCCCAAGGGGTAATACATTTTTCTTACCAGGACATGCTTTTCCCATTTAGAAGATACTATTTATTCCCCTGAGGTTAGGATAGCCAAGGGAATTTATAGGAAAGAAGAAGGGCAAATACCTAGGCTAAAATAACAAAGCCTGTGCAAACTATGTATATATGTTATCTATGGTGTAGTATGTCCTATTGAATTTCTAGTTGCCACCATTAATGCTCAGACTTATCTAAAGACTAAAACTTTTGCTTACTATCCGAGAGAAGAGCACTTAAGAAATTACTGTCACATCTACTTTTTTGTCAATGCTTTGGGAAATTGTCATCCTTGATGCTCTGCCTTTGCAAAATCAAAATCCATGATACAAATGTAAGGCTTTAGGGGGGAATTCTAGCAAGGTGATAGAATGAGCAGAAGCCACTAACTCTTGGTGACCAGCTTAAAATGACTATATAATGGCAAATTAAGTAACTAAAATTATAGGGAAAAGGAAAGCAGAAGAGAAATATTCCCCATAAGGTAACTTTCATGCACACAAATGAAAAAAATTTTTTGTCTCCTCAATGTCAATATAGTATAGTAGAATAGAATGCAGAGGGAGAACAAACTTGATTCTCCAAAGGGTGAGTCACAAGCATTTTTTGAATTAAAGGTATTTATTCTTCAAAATAATTATATTCACTTATATTTTCCCCATTAAAATATCTATTAAAATTATTCAAGTAATTAGTTTTGGAGCCTTTTGAATGAAGGAACTGAGTTATACAAGTGAGTTGCTTTAATCCTAATCAAATAAATGATGTAATTTACTAAAAGATCATTAATTTTGGTCAACATAGGAACTTGTTTGTCTATTTCAACATAGTTGAGTTTATAAACTTTTTTGTATGTGACATGAGAATCAATCAATAATCTTTCTGGATCTTGATTTCCTTATCTGTAAAATTAGGTGATTAGACATGAAAATTCCTTCCAATTCAAAATTTATCTTTGAATTGCTTTTATTTTTTAAAATAAAATTTCTTAAATAGTTGCAATTTAATTTTTGAAGAACTATATTTTATTATCCAATTTTACTTAAATGAAAAGTAGTAAAAACTACATATTAATAACATAGCAAAGGGGAAGCCACTTAGTTAAGGTCATATAATAGAATCTTATTATAGTTGAAGGTAGTCCAACTCAAGTACAATTTGTGCTAGACAAACTCTGAGGTCTGTTATATTTGCCTGCCTGCCTTTTCCCCTTTCTCTCTTGCTTTCTTTACATCTTTCTTTGTTTTCTTTTTTCTTCATCTCTTCCTTGATTTTTTTCTTTCTTCCTTTTATATTTTTTCCTTTTTTTCTTTTCCTTCTTTTTCTTCTTATCTTCCTCCTCTTCCTTTATCTCTCTCTCTGCCTTTCTCTCTGTTTGTATGGCTGTCTGTCTCTTTTGTTCTCTCTCAATTCTAGATCATGGTTCAGCATATTTCAGCATCTCAATTTCATTTCCAATAGAATAGTTGCTTGAGCCAAGTCATATCTGAATCTTCATATTCAATAGCCATGGCTAACAAAGCAAATACAAGACAATTAACATCTGGGAAATAAGTATTATGTTGTTATTTTCCCTCAGAAAATATTTCCTCAGGGAAATGAAGAAACTAGTTTGAATTTAGAACATCTTAGTGATCAAGAGGGGGAAACCCCCCCCAAAATTTGTCTTATTAAAAAAAAGTCTTCTAGAGCCTTTGTAATGAATTTTATGATATTTATTCAAAGGGTTTTAAGAATACACACATGGAGTTAGCCAAATATTTTTATTTCCAAAATGTCCACTTAAAAAGACAACTCATTGTTTGCCATAATTTTTAAGATCTTGGGTGTCAAAGATATAAAAACTACTTTGGATGACAAGTGTTAGGAGTGAGATGTTAAATGTAATATAACTCATTACTTAAAAATAATTTCACTCAGGATATGTTATGCCTAATTTTTCAGATGCCATGTAGCTTTAGAGCTAAATTAACTGCAAAGAGTCACAAGTTGAATTATTTCCAAGCTTTTATTCGCTTTTATGCAAAAAAAATTATCATCACTGACATCAATAGGCATTTTATATCTACAAGTAGAAAAGAACAGACACAAAAAGTTCTATTCATGGGATTGATTTTTTAAAAAGAATGAAACCTAATTTTGGAAGGAGAGTCAAGTTACATTTTATTCATAATTGGTCTATTGTTGCCTTCAAAGAAAATATCTTTCTAGGATTCTTAGGGGTGAAAGTGGATAACTTTTAAATTATATGAATTAATCCTACCAACCCAATATAGAACCAGTCTTAAAGCTCATATTATTCAAATATAATCATTGTGTTGGACATTTCTAAGGCACATTTTTATATATTTGCTGTTTAAAGCATAAACCATTGAATCTGTATTTGCAAAGCACTTTGTACATATAAAAGATAATGTGTGGTGGACAAACAATAGAACCCTTTCAAAACAGTTCAATTTAACAAAAATGAATTTGCATTGATTGCATATTATATTCCCCAGAATTCAAATATATAAAACAAGGTTCTGTTATAATATGAATAGTCTTTAAAATGGTGTGAATCCTATTCCATAACATTATTATTAGAGAAAAGTGTTTAATTATATAATTAACGATACTGAACAAGGAAAAGAAAAGGGCAAAAGAAAAATACTTCTGGAGGAAAATTATTTCTACATTTTTATGTTTAAATTAGAAGAAACTTCCCTTATCATTTTATTTTTATATATTTTGAGTATTTTTCTTTCAATTTAACCACAAATGAATACACACACACATGCTTACTTATATGTGTATAAATGTAACCAAAGGATTTTTCCTTAGACAGTGGTGATTCTGGTGCCTCACAATGTCATTTTGATTACAGTGGATTCTAAAAGACAACAGCTGTTCAAGTTATTTAAATCTCTTCCAACTCTGTGACCTCATTCAGGGTTTTCTTTACAAAAGTTCTGGAATGGTTGGCCACTTTCTTCTCCAGCTTATTTTATAGATGACAGAAAATAAAGAAAACAGGGTCAAGTAACTTGTCTAGTGGAATACAACAACTAAGTGTCCAAAACCAGGTTGAACTCAAGCCTTCCTGGCTCCAGGCTGGGTGTTCTACCCAAGGTGTTACCTAGCTGCCCAAAGATAACAAGAAAATTCCAATTTTGATAATTTCTGTTAAGTTGGAAATGGTTCAGGTCCAAAACTATATATAAATAAAGGAAAAACAACTCATTAAAATACAATTAAAGTAGTTTATTATGTGGTAGCAATTTTTTTTTAAAAAACTGGAAATTGATATGTCCAAAATTTAGGGAATGGTTGAATGAGTTTTTGGGTATGATTGTGATAGAATACAGACGGGATACTAAGTCTCCTGTGTGAGGAATAAAAAGTAGCTAAGTATGAAATGTCTATAGAGTTCATGAAATAGAGTACTGTATAAGAACATAAGATAGTAAGCGGGTAGGTTGTGAAAAGTTTTACATGACAAATCAAGACATTTCATCCAAGATTTAAAAGGGAGATATTAGAATTTACTTAGTGTAGAGGGGGAGTGAGAGTTTAGAGTAGGGTGAGGCTTAAGGAAGGAAGACCAATTAGAAATCTTTTGTATATGTCTTACTGTTTGTGAATAGTGATTTGGAGAACCTTCTGCCCCTTTTTTACTCATTAGTCATTGAGAAAGGAGAGAGGAACATCACTGAACTGAGGATTCTTTTATTTTTTTTTAATGTTTCATGTGTCTTAATAGCAAGAAAACAATTAATAATCCCCAACCTTCATTCTACTTTGGCCAGGAGAGAAACATTGAGGATTGAACTAGGGTTGTGTTTTTCTTAGTGCAAAGATGACATTTGCAGGAACCAGAGACTTATTACTCATGCTCAGAATATTATATTATACCACAGTAGGGAGAGATCTCACTGGATATCTGTTACAACTTGTCATAGAGTACAAATAGTCTCTTGAGATTCATTGGTATGAGTGGAAACACGCTACCCCTTGGGGCAGTCAATTCCACCTTGGGGTAACCCTAATTATTAGGAAGTTGTTGTTTTGTCTTGTTTTTCTTTTTTTTCTCTCACATTGAGCATGAATCTGATTTTCAGCAACTTCTACCCATTGCTTCTCATTCTACCCTCTGGGGGCTAAGCAGGAAAAAAAATTCTATTCCACATGGCAGCTCTGCAAATATTTAGAGGCAGCTATCATCCCTTGTCTGACTATGTTCTTCTTTTGGTTGAATAACCATAGTTCCTTCCTTTTATCTGGTCATATAAAATGCAGGAATATTCAAGTTAATTGTGAAGAACTGTGTACTCTTTCCTGATGGACCTTTGACCACTTCTGCAGCATTCAGCATGGAAGAAGAGTAATGGCATGACTTTCTCTATCCTAAAGCAGAGTCAGTTTATCTGAACTTATCTAGACTCCTAGATTATTAAAGCTAGTAGAGCTCTGAAAACTCATCCTTTCTTCATTTCCCAATGGATAAGTAAGGAAATATAGTTCCAGAGAGGATGTGGCCTGCTTATAGTGATTATTCATACACACACACACACACACATACACACACAAAATGGGCTGGATCCTTTTCTTTTTTGTGAGTGGTAGGGTATGGAACTGTTTGTTATTTATTTATAAACATGAACCCTCTCCCTACTGTTTCTGAAAGCAGGATTGGTTGGCCTGTAAAAATTTCAGTCACTCAAAGAGTGGGTTGCCCTTCCCCTTATGATGAAGTAATGGGGGAGGAGTTGATATCTAAGTCTGTCTCCTCTTTTGAAATATCCAACAATTGAGACTGCCAGTGGAGACCCAAAAGAAGGAATTTCAGGCCAATCAGAAAGTGGACATACTTTCTCATAAAAGCAAGAGTGAAAGCTTCCTGAGCATCTTTCCTGCAAAACAGGCAGACAGTAAAGGCCTGATCCATTGTTAATACATTGGTTGCCCCTGTTGATAAGGAATGTAGAAGGTCTCTGGGAAGATGGCAGCTTAGATGGAGCAAATATTAAAACTCTGTACACTTTCCACACCGAGATATAAAACAATACTCTTTGAGAAGAAAGGAGACCAAATCTAACAACAGGACAGAGCAAGGGAATCCTACTGTTGAACAACTCAAGAGGTACTACAAGAAATAGGCTTGAATTCTTGAACTGTTGGGTATGAGGATATAGAAGGGGAATCCCAGGACTCATCCACCATGGGCTGTGCAGAGTCTCCTGAAGCCCCTGAAATCTCTGAGTGGGCAGGTGCACCTGCCCGGAGAGAGGGCCTTGCTGGCTCTAGACAAGGGGAGTTGAATACAGGCATGGGGGAGGTGGCTAGAGGAGAAAACCAGAGAAATAGAAAAAATGCTTGGAAGATGGCAGCTTAGATAGAGCAAAACTTCAGACCTACTGACTTTGCCACACCAAGATAGATAACAGAGCTGTTCAAGAGGAAAGAAAACCAGGTCTAACAGCAAGGTAGAGCAGGGGACACTACTGCAGGACAGCTTAGTGAAAACACTCTATTTTGTCTCTTTGTCTCTCTCTCTCTCTCTCTCTCTCTCTCTCTCTCTCTCTCTCTCTCTCTCTCTCTCTCTCTCTCTGTCTCTCTCTCTCCAGGTTTTAGCCTCAGGGCACATTAAGCAATACAGACTAATCCAGGCTTAATCCCATCAATTGGACAGACAAGAAGTCTTCAGAGGGCAAGGAAACTCCAACATCCCTCCCCCATAGACTGCAGAGAAGGAACTACAAAACTCAATTGTCAGCTTGGGGAACATCTTTCATCAAAGTTCATTAAATCCATCTGCTTAAACCAGCAGAACAGAAAAGAAAAAAATAATGGTAAACAACAGAAAAAGAGAAAAGAAATTACAATTGACAGCTTCTTTCCAAGATGCAAAAAACAAAACAAACAAACAAACAAAAAAAAAACAGCAAATGAAATAGAAGAAGATCAGGAAGCTCCAGCGAATTGGACATAGGCTTTGGAAGATCTTAAAAATCAATTAACTGAAGAACTTCAGGAACTCAAAAAGCAATCAAGTGAAGCTGAAGACAATTTGAAAAAGGAAATACATGAACTAAAACAAGAAAATAAAGCCTTAAGAACCAAAATTGATCAGCTCAAAAATGAGGCAAAGAATGCAAAAGATGATTTACAAAGAAAATCAGACCAGAAGGAGAAGAATGACCAAGAAGCCAGGGATGAAATTCAGTCTTTAAAAAATAGAACTCAACAACTAGACACAAATAACATCACAAGGCAGCAAGAATATATAAAACAAAATTTAAAAAATGAAAAATTTGAGTATATGTAACACCTCATTGATACAACCAAAGATCTGGAGAATAAATCTTGAAGAGACAATTTAAGAATTATTGGTCTACCAAAACATCATGACAAAAGAAAAGTTTGGATATCAACATATAGGAAATTATCCAGGAAAACTGCCCTGACATTCTTGAACAAGAGGGAAAAGTGGAAATTGAGAGAATCCACAGATCACCTCCTACATTTAATCCACAACTGACAATTTCCAGGAATATTATAGCCAAATTCAAAAACTAACAGACCAAGGACAAAATATTACAATCTGCTAAGAAGATATCATTCAGATACCAGGAAACCATGGTTAGGATAACATAGGATCTGACTGCATCTACATTGAAGGACTGGAAGGCATGGAACATGATATTCCAGAAAGTAAGAGAACTGGGTCTACAGCAAAGAATAAACTATCCAGCAAAACTGAATATATTTTTTCAGGGGAAAATATGGTCATTCAATAAAATTGAAGACTTCCAAGCATTCATAAAGAAAAACTTTACATAAACAGATAGTTTTCTGCCCAAACACAGAACTCAAGAGAATCACCATAAGGTAATTAAGAGAAAAAGGGGGAATTTTTGTTTCTTTAAGGGGCACAATAAGTTCAATTGATGTGTATGCCTAGAAGAAAATAAAATATTGTGTAATGCAGGATTGGTGCAAGTTCTCTTGCATTTGCAAAATCACCCAAGGAAATACTGGCAGGTGGGGGAATGGAATGTTGATCCAGCAAGTCCTGGGGTCTCACGACCAGACAGTGGGAGCTGGCACTTTAAATACCCCTGGAGAACCAATCTGGGGGTTCTAATTTCCTTGACCTGACCCAGACATTCAGCTCCCCTGGATTCCCCTTGGGCCCTGGGAGATGGGATTTGGTTAGGAGGTAGAACATGGGAAATTTAGTTTACTTAGCCCAGGCAGAGACACCCCTAAACCATATCATTACCCTCATTTGTCAAACTGATAGACCACTCTACATCAGGGCAGTAGAGTTTATCCCTGGCTGAGGGGCTGGTTTCCTCAGCCTAATCTTACCTTCTGAGGCCCTCTGCCAGCACTGACCAATCACCCACAGCAACAGCTTATCCATACCCTAACCTTCTTCCCTTAGTCTACCTTTGTGTTTAAATAAACCCCTTGACTTGATCCTGGGAGTTTCAGTGATTCATTTATAACAATAACCAGGGACAAGGGCTGAGGAGAGGGAGGAGAGTTATCACTTGTTTCCAGAGGGGCTAGACCAGGCATCCATCTTGTTTCAGGAAGTGAACTAGGTTCACTTCCTATTGGCTTCCAGTCTCTCACCAACAGGGAAGGGCTCCTCACTCCTCACCTTAAAGGAGCCTTCAGACAGCAGGGAGACTGACTGATCATCTCTGTTCAGGACCTCACATCCCTGGCTGTCTTAGACCAAAATAAAGTGAGGTTGTTAGCTCCCCGCCCTAGGAGACTCACCAGTACCTCCAGCCCCCTTATTACAAGCCTGTTTAGCCTGGTTATAATAGTTGGCGAGCACAGTTAGGTTAACAGCCTACAGATTCATTCAGAATGCGATTTGCTAGGGTCCTATTTATATTATCTAGTTTCTCTGTGCTGATTTGGTCCACTATGCAGGGAGCCATAGATTTTTGGTTCCACAAATTGCCAAAATTTGTTCACCACTTACTGGAGATCTATGATTATTACAAGTGGTGTGCCATAACATTGGCAGAATTCATTTGCTTCATCCCTACTGCTATGGCTCTGATTTTTGTGGTTGTGCAGTCCCTAATTGTCTTAAAGAGGGTGCTTTCTCATCTATGGCAATTGTTTGGCTCTACCTTTGCAACTAAACCTGACTCTGGCTCACTGGAAATGATGAAAAACATGAAACTCCTTTTCCAAGTCCTAAAACAGATTAGGGAAGGGAAAGAGTTAGATCAACATACAATTCTCCAGTTGGAGATTGTAGAAAATAAATATCTAGGGACTACCAAACCAATTAAGTCAACACAGGCTACTAAGGACACCCACACACTGACCTCTGAACCAACTGCTAAGACTGCTGTTTCTGTATTGCCCATTGTAGACAGAACCATCCTACAACCTGGGGAGGGTATAGTACATGTTAAATCCTATAAGGCCTTTACCCCAAATGATCTTGAAGTGTTGAGAAGATGCTTTGCCAAGTTCTTCCTCTCATCCTTCAAGAGTATAAAAGAAATGAAGCATGTTTTTACACTCTTTAACCCAAATTTTGATGACATGGAGTTTCTTTTGGGGAAATTTTACTCTCCCTCTGAAGAGGAACAATTCTTGGCTGAGACTCACTCAGACCCCAACTTGACTACATGGCCCACAGTCCATCATTACCGTGACTTCACATCACATCACATGCAAACATGAGATATCTAGTCCAATGCAGTACTGATTTACCTGAGGCAATCCGTTTGCATGCCAAAAGACCAAATTCCTGCCAGAAATTTGAGAAACTGAGGCAGGGAGAAGAAGAACACTCCAGCAGCTTCCTTGATAGGGTAATTGAGGCAACTAAAAACATGTTAGGCCTCAAGGATATGCATGCCCCAGAAACCATTGATCACATCCACAGACAGTTTGTAAAGCGTGCTTCACTACCAGTGTGAAACCACTTTAGGCAGAACTGTCCCCAGTGGGAATCATTGCCACTGCAACATGTTAGGCAGCATGCTTCCTATGTTCCTGACTCCAAACAGAAGGAAGCCAGGTCAGCCAGGCAGTCTGACTCAGATAAAGACAATGTAATAGCAGACCTTAAGAGACAATTAAAGCAGGCCAGAAAAGAAAAGGAAATCAAGAACTTCGCCCTCCAGGCCAGCAGGGGGCATAGTCAGTCCAGGCAACCTGCTACTGTCTCTAAGCCCAAATCCTTTTCTCCACACTGCTATTTATGTGGGAAATTAGGTTACATGGTAAAAACATGTAGATTCAGGAAATAAATAGACTTTGGCAGGACTGACTACTCCAGCCAGAGAGATAGGAGTGCTAAAAGGACATATTACAACTCCAAATGGTCCAACAATGCTAGAAAGGTTGAGGGCACCAAGCATGATGGTAAATGCTAGAACCATACATGCAAAAAGTAGAGCCAATCTCCATCCCTTGAAGAAATGGAGAGATATTTGGTCCAGGGTGTGAAGCCGAAGTCCTTATGAACCGAGATTTCTGAAGCAAAAAGGACTAATGGCTATGATGTGGATGTGAATATAAATAATCAGAGTGGGGCAGATGTTTCTCAAAGACTTGGCATGGGAAAACATATGTCTCTAGCAAGCTGCACAAAATTCAATAATATTTCTGTGGCAGAAGACCAAGAATGGGAGGACATAATGCAAATGTGTAGAGAGATTTATGGGATTATTGAAGATGACTATAAAAGGGGTCAGCTTTCTCATTCCACCACAAAAGGGTTGGATGAGAAGCATAGGGACCTTTCAAGGATTACAACAGCTTGCTTCCAGAAGCTTTGCAATCATGGTGGGAGTCATCAGAATCTCAAACTCCTCTCTTTATTCCAAGTTTAAAACAACAGGTTAGCTTTGATAAAGATCAACATGACAGGGATTTACAATGTATTCAGAAAGGAGTATCATTTGTAGCCTGGAAGGAGTCAGATCCCAATGTCCAAACCCATTCCTTTGCTTTAGGCATGAAAACCCAGGATGAGGTTAGAGACCAATCTAAATTGAATGTTGGCATACGCTTGACTTTGCCAGAGCAGCCCACTTAGTTCCTGGTTGCTGGCAGCTGGGAGTTGTACCAGAGGTGTTGAAGGGAATACAAACTAACTATCATACATTCCCTGGCACAACTGATGGGAACACTCCTGATCTGGGGGGTTGGCAGTTCACAAGACAACAGAGTGGATGGTGAAATAGTTCAAATCTCCATTTCTACAGCCCTTACCTAGAGCGAACCTGAAAGTTCTGTGAGCTCTGCACACCTCAGCCTAGTAACCAAGGTTACTGACTCTCCAGTTCTCAATGAGAGAGAGAGCTTGCTCTTTAATCCTGCATGCTACATCTAGTGCAATTCTATGTTGCCTAGATCCCTGAATTTCACCTTCTGCAATGCATTACATCAAAAAGGACATTGTAGAAGTTTGGGCCTGGCAGACTCTATAATTAGGTATTGGAATGCAAGGGGCATATATGAAGTTGCAATTAGAGTTTATTTAGAGGGAACAGTGACACACTATATAGGAGAAAATGTCAAGATACACACACACATATATATGTGTATATATGTATATGTGTATACATATATGTATAAATATATATAAAACCAGAGGAGGGAAAAAGAATATAATAATATAATATTCAGAAAATGGGAAAACAGACAAAATGGAGTAAATTTATATTCCATAAAGAAGCTTGAAGCTCATGAGATGAAAAGGATACATTGGAAGGGTAAAGAGGTTGGAGACAGGAAATACTGAATATTTAAGTGCATTGAAATTAACTTAAAGAAGGAAGAACAATCAGATCCATTGAGGCAGATAATTGATGCACACCTTATAGAGAAGGAGAAGGGTAACAAAAGGACTAGTGGGGAGGGAAGCAACAGTAGGGAGGGAGAGTACAGGGAGTGGGGTAGCTTAAAAATCCCCTAAAGAAGAATAAGAGGGGAATAAGAAGGGAGAGGGGGAGAAAGGGAAATACAATAAGGGAGGAGATCAGGGGAACTGATTAAAAACAAAACACTAGTATAGAAGGAAATAGTGAAAGAAGAAAGGGCATGACAAGGAGAGAGAATCAAAATGTCTGGGAATACACAGCTGATAATTATAACTCTGAACGTGAATGGATTGAACTCTCCCATAAAATGGAAGCAAATCGCAGAGTGGATTAGAATCCCAAAACCTACCATATTTTATCTACAAGAAACACACATGAGATAGGCAGACATATGTAGAGTAAAAATGAAAGGCTGGAGGAAAATCTATTGGGCTTCAAAGGAGAAAGAAATTCAGGGGTTGTTATCATGATCTGTGACAGAGGCAAAGTACAAATAGATCTGGTTAAAAGAGATAGCGAAGGTAACTATATCTTAATAAAAGGCAGTATAAACAATGAAGAAATATCACTACTCAACATGTATACACCAAATAGTATAGCTTCCAAATTTCTAAAGGAGAAGCTAGTGGAGCTCAAGGATGAAATAGATAGGAAACTATACTAGTGGGGGACCTCAAACTTCCCCTATCATATCTAGATAAATCAAAACAAAAAATAAATAAGAAAGTGATAAGAGAGGTGAATGAAATCCTAGAAAAAATAGAATTAATAGATATATGGAGAAAAATAAATAGGAACAAAAAAGACTACACCTTCTTTTCACCAGCACATGGAACATTCACAAAGATAGACCATGTAATATGACATAGAAACATGGCAAACAAATGCAAAAAAGCAGAAATAATAAATGCAAACTTATCAGATCATAATGCAATTAAAATAGATTTTAGCAAAGATACATGGAGAGGTAAACCAAAAACTAATTGTAAATTAAATAATATGATTCTCCAAAATAGGTTAGTGAAAGAACAAATCATAGAAACAATTAGTAATTTCATTGAAGACAATGACAATGATGAGCCTTCCTATCAAAACTTATGGGATGCTGTCAAAGCAGTTTTAAGGGGAAAATTTATATCACGGAGAGCATATAGTAACAAATTAGGGAGAGCAGAGGTTACTGAATTGGGCATGAAACAAGAAAACTAGAAACATGAACAAATTAAAAATCCTCAGATGAAAACTAAATTAGAACTACTAAAAATCAAAGAGGAAATAAAATAAAAAATAAAGGAACTATTGAATTACTAAATAAGACTAGAAGCTGGTATTTTGAGAAAAAAACAGATAAAATGGACAAAGTACTGATCAATCTAATAAATAAAAAAAAACCACATTAGCAGTATCAATGATGAAAAAAGAGTCCTCACCTCTAATGAAGAGGAAATTAAGTCAATCATTAAAAATTATTTTGTCCAATTATATGGCAATAAATATAGAAATCTAGGTGATATGGTTGAATATTTACAAAAAATATAAATTGCCTAGATTAACAGCTGAAGAAATAGAATACTTAATCCAATATCAGAAAAAGAAATTGAAAAAGTCATCAAAGAACTCCCTAAGAAAAAATAACCAGAGCCTGATGGATTCACAAGTGAATTCTATCAAACATTCAAAGAACAACTAATCCCAATACTATACAAATTATTTGACCTAATAAGAAAAGGAGTCCTATCAAATTCCTCTTATGACACTAATATGGTACTGATTCCAAATCCAGTCATACCAAAAATAGAGAAAGAAAACTATAGACCAATCTCCCTAAAGAACATAGATCCAAAAATCTTAAACAGAATACTAGCAAAAAGATTCTAGCAAGTGATCATGAAGGTTATCTATCATGATCAGGTAGGATTTATACCAGGAATGCAAGGATGGTTCAATATTAGGAAAATCATCCACATAATTGACCATATCAACAAGTTAACAAACAAAAATCACTTTTTCAGCTTACATGATCATCAAAAGTCCAGTATTTCTGGAGTGCAAGTTGGAATTATGTCTCAAATGCTATAAAATTATGCAAGCTCTTTGACTTACCCAAAAGTACTTCGAGATCTATATGTCGAAATAAACAGAGGAAGAGGCTAAAGATCCATATGATCATAAACTATATTTGTGCCAAATAATTGGAAATTGAGGGGATACCCATCAACTGGGGAATAGCTGAACAAGTTATGGAATATGAATGTGAGGCAGAATTATCATTATATAAGAAATTATGAAGTGGATTGTTTCAGAAAAACATGTGAAAACTTGTAATCATTTGAACTTAATCACTTGATATATTTTTTCCTCATTTAATCATTCACTCTAGTTCAACTAAATTTTTTCTCAACATTTTTCATTATGTAAGTATTTTATTCTCCATAATAATGATTTCATTATATCTGATTAATTTTTAAAAATAAGATCATACATTTGTAATTGAAAGGGATCAAAGAAGGATCTAGCCTAATTCCCTTATTTTTCATATGAGGAAAAATGAGATCCAGAAGACTGAATTTTCCAAAAAAGATAAAGGCTTTGTCTAACAAATCCAATAGTTGCATCCAGTTCTTCTCTTTCCATGGCATCATGTTATCACATGTATTTCATTTTAAATTCATTTGATTGATTCATTTTGTTTGTATATTAAATTAACTTTTCCATTCAAACTCACCACATTGCAGCACAATAAGCACTCCCTTACAAACATATACAAAATCAACAAAACCAACCAATACAGAAACTCTAGATGACTTCTAGAATATTTTGAACTCTTTCTATTTTTATACCCTGAAGTCTATAGCCCAGAGGAGAGTCTTTTTGAGATATAAACCCTTAACTTCTACTTTGACAACTCACCAATGAAAGACTGTTGTTTTATATTATTGGCGGACACTCCGAGTTTTGCTTGGAGTGTTCTGAATTCTTAATATATTAGTTATATTTAAAATCCATGAGCAGTTCCAAAGAGAAATAAAAATGATGTGTACACTTATATGTATAATATATGCATATTTATTCTTGTGTACATGTAAATGAATGCATATCAATATATAATGTACATATTTCTAAATATATGCATATATATGATATATACATATAAATACACAAGGTTAGGTATCTTAAACTTCCTGCTCTTTACCATCAAAACCTGATCTATCCTATGCTTTAAATTTAGAGTATCTCCATGCCACATTTGATGCACCACAGAAAAAATGTTTTATAGAAACATCTAATTATTCCTGCTAGAATAGAATGTGATCAAGATGACCTGAATTCCAATTCTGATTTAGAATCAGCTCTCTCTTTTTGAAAAAAAAGTTTTCTCACCTACAAAATAAGTTTAGATACAATGACTTCTAAATTTTAAATATAGAATCCTGAATTCTCCTTCCTTACTGAGCAAGAATTCAGATACTGTTCCATAAGTATGACATATTTCATGAAGAGAAAAAAAGATTTAAAAATAATCTTATTGCCTGGTTATTTTAAAGTGGTAGGGATCATTAATTCATTTCCCTTTTTAACCTGAGGGCAGCTGTAGAAAATTATCTACTCCATGAAGGCAAATTCATTACAGCAGAATCTTTTTTAAATGCATGAGTTTTCTGACCAGTTGTGTCTGTAGAACCAATATTTTCAAATATAACCAGTTATCCAATAATGGCATTGCCCTTGAGACAGTTCAGATTCAAACCTCCATGAGGAGTGTTATTTCATTTACAAGTGTAATTTGTCCAAAAATATAGCTGATTTTTTCTTTCTCTGAGTATTTTATTTCTCTCATGTTATAAAAGGAAATAAATGTTCATATGAACATGGCTATGAAAAAAACCCTGAGAAAATAACTTTGTGAAAAATAAGAGACTTTCATGTTGGGGCTGCTGACTCTGCCTACATGAAGGCATCAAATGAGATAAATAATAAAGACCCTAGTCAACTATACTACCACTTATTCTGAAAATAACCAATTGAGTTCAGACAAATGACCAGTAAATAATCTGCTAGATATTCTTAGAACTTTCCAAATTATTGGCGCTTGAATTGACATTCAATATTTATAAAAATGCATTCTGTACAGAGCAAAATGTTTCTCTCTCCTTCTCCCTCTCCCCCTCCCTCCCTACCTCTCTCTCTCTCTCTCTCTCTCTCTCTCTCTCTCTCTCTCTCTCTCCCATCAACATNCTCTCTCTCTCTCTCTCTCTCTCTCTCTCTCTCTCTCTCTCTCTCTCTATGTCCTTATCATAGTCTGGTCTGACCATATCATATCACTCTCTCTTTATATGTCCCTCTATTATATGTTAAATGAATTGATATAGTTATATATAATGATGAGTTTGTTAATATGTGATATTGATGTGACTTAGCTTTACATTAAAATCATTTCGCAGTCTCTAGATTAAATTCTCCTTTGTGAAAAAGCAAAAAAAAAAAAAAAAACGATTAATGTCCTTTACTCTTCATAGTCAGCTTCATTTCAAAACCAAACACAACTCATGGATAAAGAATGTTCAATCACAGATAATGGAATTAATAATAGGTTAGAAACATTGCAAATCACATCAAACACATTTAGATGTTAATAGAAACAAAGACTGGTCTGAATCTCAAAAAGAGTTACTATTTTAAGGCTCTATGAGCAGTATAGGGAAAAAACCACTATCTCTTGGATCAAAATCCCTGAATTCCCACTGTGCCTCAGATGTTTACAATGTGCATAATTTGGAACAAATAATTTAATCTACCTAAGCCTTAGTTTTCTCATCTTCAAGATGTAGGCATTGGGTGAGATCATCACTGAAGTCCTTTTTCTATCCCAAATCTATTGTCACTATGTAATTTTGTAATAAATAAATCAGATCACTTGCTTGCTGATTTTATAAGAATGATATAGAGGTAAACATTTTTAAAATAACTTTTGGATTAATAATTTGTAAAGTGGTATAAGTCATTAATTAATTTATCCCATCATTATTTGTTGGGAGTTGTAAAACAATACTTACACACACATCTACATGTATTATATTTGTTTATGTACATATAAATAATGGAATTAATAAGCTTCAATTCAACTCCATTAAACAAGCATTAACTAAAAACTGATAGTATTCAAAAACTTGTGTTAAAAAAGCTATGATTTTCAAAGTAGTCAGTCTCTATTTTAAAACTGGAAACTCATCTCAAAAGTATTAAGATGTGATGCAATATTTTTCTTTCTAACATATGTGTATATGTATTCATATATATATATATATTCAGTCACCTAAACATATCTACTAACATATATGTGAAATACACCCATTTTTCATCAATCATCTTGTTTGTTATTTCTTATGGCACAAAAACATTCCATCAAAATCAAATACTACAACTTGTTCCGCCATTCCCCAATTGAAGAGCATTGTTTTGGTTTTCAGTTCTTTGCCAGCTAAAGAACTGTTATAAATATTTTTGCACAAGTAGGTCTTTTTCTCCTGTCTGATCTCTTTGGTATATAGACCTGCTTATTGCTAGTTTAATGGGTAAATAGAGTTTTATGGTCCTTTGGACATGATTCCAAATTTTTCTCCAGAATTTTTATATCTGTTCACAGCTCCAACAGCAGGATATTAATGTCCCAGATTTCCCACATCCTTTCTAACATTTATCATTTTCTTTTTTTGTCATATCCAGTTTGATGACTGAGGCTATATCTGAATTATTTTAACTTACATTTCTCTATTTAAAAGTGATTTGAATCTATTTTTCTTATATTTATTTATCTTTCATAGCAAGTGATAATCCTAGAGTAAAAAATGGTAGAGATTTAATAAATATTGAAAGCTCTTTTTAAAAAAAATCTGACCTTATTTTACTATTTCTCATTCAGTTATTAACTTGTTTTTCCCCATTGTAATTCTCAGAATATTTTAATGATTATTTAAATTTTTTTATTTATTTTTGACATTATTTTCTTTTTATAATTTGAGTTTCAAATTCTCTCTCTCCTTTCCAGTTCCTCCCTTACATACTGAGAAGGTAAGCAATATGATATCAATTATATATGTTAAATCATACAAAACATTTACACATTATACATATTTTTAAAAGAAAGATAATGAAGAAAGTGAGGGAATTATATTTCATTTTACACTCAGCATTCATCAATTTATTCCTTGGAGGTAGATAGCATTTTTTTAAACTTAAGTCTTTGTCTTGTTTTTTCATTGATTGGTGTGAAAAGTGTTTCATAGTCAATCATTATTACAACATTGCTATTACAATGACTTCTGAATTCTTCCCATTTCATTTTGAATCAGTTCACAAAGGTCTTGTCATATATTTCTGAAACCATCTTCCTCATCATTTTCCACAGCACAACTGCATTCCATTACAATCATATGCCACAATTTGTTCAGCCATCCCTCAAATATTAAGCATCCCTTTGATTTCTAATTCTTTGTCAATATAAAAAGAGCTGCTATAAATATTTTTGTACATATAAATTCTTTTAATTTTATTTCTTTGTGATACAGATATAATCATGATGTTGCTGGGCCAAAGGGAATGCATAGTTTTATAGTCTTTGCTGCATAGTTCTAATTTTTTTCCAAAATGGATGGACCAGTTTATTAGTCATTCAATAGATCATTAGTATACCTATTTTCCCCTCTTCTCCTCTAGCATTTGTCATGTCTAATAGCTCTGAAGTGGTACCTCAGAGTTGTTTTATTTTACCTTTCTCTATTCTCTAATCAATTGTAATTTAAAGCATTTTTATAGGACCATAGATAGATTTTATTTTTTCTACCAAAAACTGTTTATTTATATCCTTTTACCCTTTATCATTAAGGGAATAGCTCTTATTTTAAAATTTGACTCAGTTCTATGATCAGCATATACTTGAAAACTAAGGCCATTGTCAGAGAAACATATTTTTATATTATTTTGTTGATTATGGTACCTCTTAGTAAAATGATATTTCCAGGATAATCCTTTTAATCAGCTCCATTTTTGCTTTTTTCTCTATCTGTGGTCATGAGGGTTATTACTCCTACCTTTTTAAAAATATATAAATCATCACCTAAAATATATCAGTTTGTAGTCCACCCCCTCAGTTGTGTGTGTCTTCATTTGGAGTGTATATCTCTTGTAAACCACATATTGTTAGATTTCAGTTTCTAATCTGCTCTGCTATTTTTGCTATTTTTTTCCAGTTTCTGGTTGAGTTCATCCAAGTATCACTTATGATCTAATTAATTATAGTATATTTCACTGCACCTCACTTTCTTCTGTTTCTTCTTTTCTCTTTTTATCCAGTCTCTCCTCAAAGTATTTTAATAGACTTAAAAAAAACCTCAACAACTTTAACTTCCATCTTAGCATTGTTGCTAAGCATCAGTTCTAAGGCAGAAGAGTTAGAGGGGTTAATTGATTTGCTCATGGTCACATAGCTAGGAAGTGTCAGAGGCCAGATTTGAACCCAGATCCTCCCACCCATAGGTCTGGCTTTCTGTTTTCTGAGCTATCTAGCTCCCTATTTGTCTATTTGGAGCTCTTTTAAGAGTCTCAGAGCAAAAGAGTGCAGTAGTGATGATGGGAAGACTCAGCAATGGATTAGGGAATACAGAAGAGATCAGGCCAAGATAAAGAAGTAAGAATCACTTAAGCCCATCAATCACCCTCCAAATGGCCACAGAAAAACAAATACACCTCAAGAAGAAGAACTAATAGAAGAAGAGGAGAAGCAGTGTTCTGGCAGTGGAACAACATGGGAAAGACAGCAAGGAGGACTCATTTTTAATGAAATATATGGAAAACTGAGTAAAATTCAGTGGAACACCAACATGATAAAATAAAATCTTCAGGGGAGAGAGTACAGCTGACTTGGTCCAGGTTCAGGAGGAAGGAAACAAATACAATATAAAGCAGGCAAGAGTGTGAGGAAAAAAAAACCTTCTTAGTGCAGATAGACAGAACCTGGTCATGACCCAGCACAGACAGCAATGGGAAGAACTGAACCTAACAAGGTCTAGCCTCTGCAGAATTTGGCAAAACTCATGTCAAACTGGCTGAACTGAATAACAACAAACCTCCATATAGCAGTCCAACAAGAACACCTCTGCACAGTGCTCAATCTTAGACCTAAACAGTTAAACTAACCACAGTCTCAGTACAAATTCAGGACAGTACAGAATGGTACTATCTCTTCCCCAAGAACAGAGATAAACTTCAGCATATTGACAAAACAAGGGGACAATTAATTTCCAAATGAGCAAAATACAAAGAGAAAATCTGAGGCTAGAAAAATATCTCATCAAGAGAGATGACCAAAATGCAAGTGCAGGAGAGGACATCAATACAAAAATGAAAACATGTGAAGCCTCAATTGAAATGTCAAATGATATCAAGCTCAAAATGAGTCCTTAAAACTCTCCATAAAAATAGGAAAACAAATATTAAGAAACTTAGATGAAAGATTAGAAAATAAATTAAAGGAAAAAAAACACATCTCAGACCAAAAACTTACAGAAGAAAACATTTTCCTAAAAAAAGAAATACAATACCTCAAATATGAAAATAAATCTCTAAGAAAGGACATACAAAGCATCAAAGAAGAAAATAGCTTCCTAAAAATTAGGGTTGGACAGATTGAAATTAATAACTTCATCAGACAGAAGGGAAGAATAAACCATTCAAAATAATGAAAAATAGAAGTAAGTTTGAAATTTCCCATTAGAAAAACAACTGACCTGGAAAATAGAGATAATCTATGATTCATTGGATTTCTGAAAACTATGATTAAAAAAATGTTCTGGTTGCCCTATTGAACAAAAATTATGGAAAATATTCCTTATGCTTTTGAACAAGAGGAGAAAGCAGAAATCAAAAGAAATAACAAAGTTAACAACCTCAGGACTATTATAGCCAAATTCCAGAACTCTCAAGGAAAGGATAAAATACTATTAGCAGCCAGAAAAAATTTTCAAATATTGTGGAGTCACAGTGACATCTAAAATAAGGGCTCATAACATAATAAAAGTTACAATCCTACCCAAATTAATTTACTTATTCAGTGCCATACCTATCAAACTTCCAAGAAACTTTTTTACAGAATTAGAAAAAAGCCTATAACAAAGTTCATTTGGAAGAACAAAAGATCAAGAATATCAAGGGAAATAAAGAAAAAAAAGCGAAGGAGGAGGGGCCTAGCAGTACAAGATCTTAAATGGTATTATAAAGCAATGGTCATCAAAACAATATGGTACTGGCTAAGAGACAGAAGGAAGGTTCAGTGGAATAGAATTCAGGTAAATGACCTCAGCAAAACAGTCTATGATAAACCCAAAGATCTAAGATTTTGGGACAAAACCCCACTATTTGACAAAAATTGCTGGGAAAATTAGAAAATATTATGGGAGAGATTAGGTTTAGATCAACATCTCACACCCTACACCAAGATAAACTCAGAAAGGGTGAATGATTTGAACATAAAGAAGGAAACCATAAGAAAATTAGGTGAACACAGAATAGTATACCTGTGAGATCTTTGTGAAAGGAAAGATTTCAAGCTCAAACAAGAATTGAAAAGATTACAAAATATAAAATGAATAATTTTGGTTACATTAAAATGAAAAGGTTTTATACAAAAAAAATCCAATGCAACCAAAATTAGAAGGGGAGAACAAATTGGGAAAAAAAAAACCTTTATCATTTATTTATTTATTTATTTTTAAAGCCATTACCTTCCATCTTGAAGTCATTACTGTGTATTGGCTCCAAGGCAGAAGAGTTGAAAGGGTAGGCAATGGGGGTCAACTGACTTGCCCAGGGTCACAGAGCTGGAAAGTTTATAAGGCTAGATTTGAACCTAGGACCTCCTGTCTCTAGGCCTGGCTCTCAATCCACTGAGGTACCCAGTTGCAACTTTATATCAAAAACCTCTGATAAAGGTCTAATTACTCAAATTCATAGGGAGCTAAATCAATTGCATGAAAAATCAAGCCATTCCCCACTTGATAAATGGGCAAGGGGGAAATTTTCAGATAAAGAAATCAAAACTATCACTAAGCATATGAAAAAGTGTTATAAATCCCTTATAGTTAGAGAAATGCAAATCAAAACAACTCTGAGGTAACACTTCACATCTAACAGAATGGATAACATGACAGTAAAGGAAAGTAATCAATGTTGGAGGGGATGTGGCATAATTGGGACATTAATGCACTTCTGGTGGAGTTGTGAATTAATCCAACCATTCTGGATGACAATTTAGAACTATGTGCAAAGGGTTTTAAAAGAATGCATGCCCTTTGATCCAGCCATAACACTGCTGGGTTTATACCCCAAAGAGATAATAAGGAAAAATACTTGTACGAAGATGTTTAGAACCTTGCTCTTTGTGGTGGCAAAAAAAATGGAAAATGAAGGGATACACTTCAATTGGATAATGGTTAAACAAAATGTGGTTTCTTTTGGTGATGGAATACTATTGTGCTAAAAGGAACTAGAAGGACCTCCAGGAAATGATGCAGCATAAAAGAAGCAGAACCAGAAGAACCTTATACACAGAGATGGATACACTGTGGCATAACCGAATGTAATGGACTTCTCTACTAACAGCAATGCAATGATCAAAGACATTTTTGAGGGACCTATGAGAAAGAATGCTATCCACATCCAGAGAAAGAACTGTGGTAGCAGAAACACAGAAGAAAAACAACTGCTTGATCACATGGGTCGATGGAGATATGATTGGATGTAGACTCTAAACAATTACCCTAGTGCAATTATCAATAATATGGAAATAGGTCTTGATCAATGACACATGTAAAATCCAATGGAATTGTGCATTGACTATGGGAGGGAGGTGTAGGGGGAGTTTAGGGAAAGAACATGTATCTTGTAACCATGGACATTTTTTTCTTAATTAATCAATAAAAAATAAAATAAAGGCTCAGAAATCATTGAATATGATATTCTTCAAGGCAAATGACCTAAAGTTATGACAAAAAAAAAACATCTACCCAGTTAAACTCAGCATAATATTTCATTGGAAGAAATGAAATTAAATGGAAGAAATAATGTAATGTAAGAAAAGATTTCCAGGTTATTATTGATGGAATGATCAGAGCTGAAAAGAAAAATTATTATCATATTTGACACCTAAAAGTTAAAATAGAACTCAGTCAAACTTATAAGAATACAAATCCTTCCTCAATTAAAACATCAAAGGATAGAAATAAACAATTTTCAGATGAAGGAATTAAAACTATCTTTAGTAATATGAAAAAATACTCCGAATCATTATTGCGCAAAAATGTCACTTAAAACAACTCTGACAAATCACATCACACCCATCAGACTGGCTAACATAACAAAAAAGAAAACTGACAAATGTATGTGGATGTGGAAAAAATAAAACTTGTATAAACTGCTGAAATATCTGCTCAAAGGATCATCAAACCATGCATATTTTTTGAATCAGCAATACTACCACTAGGTCTGTATCACAGAGACTAAAGATAGGAGAAAAGAACATAACTCTACCAAGATATTAATGGAAGCTCTTTTTGTGGTGGCAGAACTAGAAGGTGAAAGGATGTCTATCAGAAGGAGAATAGCTGAAGAAGCTGTGGTATATGGTTGTAATAGAATAATAGTGTGACTAAAAATGACAAACAAGATGATTAAAAATAACCTGGGAAGACTTATATAAAGTGATGCAAAGTGACAGAACAAGGAGAGCACTGAACAAAGTAACAATAATAATGTAATGATAAACTCTGAATGACAACTCTTATCAATAAGGCAAGGATCCAGAACAGTTCCAAGAGACACATGAGAAAGAGAACATCCACTGCAATAAAAGGAACATATGGGGTCCAAATGCCAGTTGAAATTTACCATTCTTTATTTCTTTATAAACTTTTCTCTGGTGTAGGTCACGTGTATCTTCTTTCACAACATGATGAACATAGAAGTATATATTGTATGATAATATATTTACAATCTATACCAACTTACCTGCCTTTTTGAGGAAGGATGAACAGTAAGAGGGAAAGAGAGAGTATGGATTGCAAAATGTCAGAAAGCTAATATTAAAAAATTATATTGACATGTAACATAGAAAAATAAAAAAATATAAAAAATAATATTTTGATTTATTTTTCTGAGGCAGAAAGAAATCATTTCAAGTCTTTCCTCAGTCAAGTCATGTCTATGCATTCATTGACAAAGCACCTAGACATTAAGAACTTCTAACATAATATAAGAATCTGGATTGGAAGTCAAAATTTTTATACTGGAAGTTCCCCAAACCAATGAAATCATAGTACTAAAAGAAATATACACATGCACACATGCAAGTATATACAGAAATATACATGCATATATGTTTATGTATGTATATATGTGTGTTATGTATGTAATTATATATGTGGAAAGGGTAGAATTGGAGGGAAATCAGGAGATAAATGACTTACTCAGGTTTACATGACTACTGAGTATGAAAAAAGAAAAAAGTATCTAGATTTTTCTGATTCTCATTCCAATTCATTGATCACAATAATAAATATATTGTTTCATGACTGACTATGATATTGCTAAGACTTGGTATCAAACCCCACCTCTGATACCTACTGATTGGATAACCCTAAATAAGTTATTTAACTTCTCAGTGATCCATCTGCTGTTCTCTAAAAGTGAATATTGCAGAGCAAGTTCTAATTTGCATTGGTAGATATTATCTGCACCAGGAGTTCCTTAAACTGATGAAAGGAGACTCCACTAAAATATAACATTTAATTTTCTGTACAAAAGTTATCTTGGGATATAATAATTATCCAATAAATAGATTAGTATTTAGATCAGAAATAATTTTCGAATTTTAATTCTTTAACTCATCTTGAAATTAAAAATATCTAAAATGAAAAGAACAATTGTTCCTGTATTTGCTGCTGTTTCAAAACAAATTGGCTAGTTGTTTCATTTAACCTTTTTAGCCTGGCTTTATTTTCATATTCTAGTTCTATTCTGCAGCTGAATGTAAAATCAATAATATCTTAATTTTTAAAATAGTCATTCATGTTAATCTTTTCTAAATGCTATTTGCGTGGAGCAACACTGACATCCAGTAGTGAGCTTTATGAATCTCAGAGGATTGCCACCTCTTGACAGCTCAAGTTTGCATACATGCACATGGTCATTCAAAATCCGTATTTCTGAAATCACTTCCTTGACTGCTTTTCTGAATTCACCTTGTCTAGAATGGCATAATTTTAGAAAATAGTTTGAGGCAAAAGTTAATGCTGTCATTCATAATAATATTCTAAGTTTCCATATGATATCCTATATGCCAGTAGTTAACCTACTATCATTCTCTTTACTGCTTCTCTATTCCCAAAAGTTCTGCTTCCAAAGTTCAACATTGCTGCACAAACAAATCAGTCTTTCAGATTCTGTAGCCTCACTCCCAAGAGAAGTCAGTGAAGCAAGATATTCTAAAATGAAATTACCAAACCAAGACTTAGGATATCCAAAATATATAAAGTCATGAGTATCTCAGTAGTTGTACTTAAAACTATTAAAATATTTTTGATATAATAATTGTCTGTTAATAAACACATATATGTAGAGGAAGAGACAGACAGGAAGAGAAACAGAGGAAGAACAGAGAGAAAGAAGACAGACACAGAGAGAGACAGATAACACATCTTGTTTTTAAATATGCGTTAGCTTCAAATGCCATTCCTCTCCATACAGATAATAAGTAAAAGTGTAAGTAATAAAATCTAGGATTCTAGACCTTAATTTCCATAAAGTTTATTAGTATTGATTTGCATAGGTAGAGGCAGAGAATCAGAGAGAAAGCTTTTTAGAGATGTGGGTGCTCTCAGAATGGCTCCCTCAGCCACCTTCCCCTTGGTCAGTTCCAGGTGAAAGCCGCCCTACTTCCTTGTCTGGGAATGTTTTATTCCTCCCTCTCCCTTCCGGGTCCACATCAATCATGTCCCATTCAAACTCACATAACTCACACGAAATGATGTAACTAGGATCATAGGGATGCAGATAAGACCCTATGAGTGATCCTGGGAGAGGGTTTCCTTCAAATGAAGGGAAATGTGAGGCTACATTCTATTTTTTTGCTTTTACAAAATATATATTTAAAAATTTTTAATAACAAATTTCAGCATACATTTTCTGAAGTTATGTGATCCAATTTGTCTCCCTCTCTTCTTTCCTCCCCCCTCCTGGAGCTGAAAAGCAGTCCAATCTGGGTTTCACATGTGTTATCACAGGAAACATATTTCCATGTTATTCATTTTTGTAATTGAATAATCGTATAAAACCAAAACCCCAAAACATATAGCCAAGTAAACAAGTGATAAAGCATACACATTCATATGCATTCCCATTCCAATAATTCTTTCTCTGGAATGGCATTCTTTTTCATAAGTCCCTCAAAATTGTTCCGGACCATTGTATTGCTGTTAGTAGCAAAGTCTATCACGTTTGATCATTCAACAATATTGCTGTTACCGTATACAATGTTTTCATGGTTCTACTTACTTCACCCTGCATCAGTGTTCATGCAGGTCTTTCCAGTTCTTTCTGAAATCATCCTATTCATCATCCTGTATAGCACAATAGTATATCATCTCAAACACATACCACAATTTGTTCAGTCATTCCCTTATTAAGGGACATCATGTTAATTTCCAATTCTTTGTCACCACAAAACAAACAAATAAACAAACAAAGCTATAAATATTTTTGTACAAACAGATCCTTTTCTATTTTTTAAATTATCTCTTTGGGATACATATGCAGTATTCATATAAGGGCATGCATTATTTTATATCCCTTTGGGCATAATTCCAAATTACCTTCTAGAATGGTCAAATTCAATTCACAACTCCACCAGCAATGATAGGTGGGAGGTGATATTTTGGAGTTTTTTTTAATTTTCATTTCTCTAATCAAGAATGATTCAGAATATTTTTTCATGTGATTATTGATAGCTTTGACCATTTATCAATTGGGGAATGACTTATATTCCCTTAAATTTACTTACTTCTTCATATATTTGAGAAATGAGGCTTTTATCAGAGAAATTTGTTATAAATTTTTCCCAGTTTGGTGTTTCTTTTCTAATCTTGGTTGCATTGATTTCATTGGTATAATTTTTAACTTAATATAGTCAAAATTGTTCATTTTATATCTTGTAATGTTCTCTATCATTCATTCATAAATTCTTCCATTCTCCATAGATCTGACATGCAAACTACTCTGTTCCCTTTATTTACTTATACTATCACTCTTTATGTTTAAAATATATACCCATTTTGACTTTATCTTGGCATAGGGTGTGAGATATTTATCTAAACCTAATTTTTACCATATAGTTTTCCAGTTTTCCTAGTTTTTGTCAAATAGTGATTTCTTTCTCCAAGAGCTGGGATCTTTAGGTTTATCAAATACTAGATTATTGAGGTCATTTACCCCTAATCTATTCCATTGATCTACCCTTCTGTTTCTTAGCCAGTATCAGTTTATTTTAAAGATTATTGCTTTATAATATAGTTAAAGATCTGGTACCAACTTAAGAAAGGATACCATTCTTCAGCCTTTTAAAAAAAATTAGTTCCCTTGATATTCTTAACCTTTTGTTCTTCCAGATGAATTTATGATGTTCTAATATTAAAACAAAAGCAAGAATTAAGCATTTGTTGAGTCAGGGTCAATATGCTATCATCATGTAGAAAAAAGTGAAAAAGAAGGACATATGAAAATATTAATGCTATGATAACACGCAAAGCCTATGTCATACCACCTGCTCTCTTGGGAGTAGTTGGAGGTGAGAGGATGGGAACATAGATCACAAAATGTCAGGAATTGATTATTTTAACTGCCCTACATCCATAGAAATAGCCAGCATCAGCAAGGACATAGACTAGATTATACTTGACATTTCTAGATCTCTGATCCTATCATCTTTATCTTCCAATATCTTATTCTACACACCTGTTCACATTAGTGCTTTTTTAATCAATAATCAACTTTTAAGGACCTACTTTGTGCCTAGCCCTGTGCTATTTATTGTACTTATAGAAATGAATCAATACATAAATAGCCTTGATATTAATGGTGATTAAAAGAAGTGAGATTGTTCATTAGATTGAGCACTAGACTTAATAATTGGGAAGATGTGTATTTGGATCCTGCCTCAGATCTTACTAGACATGTGCCCTGAGACAAATCATTTAACCTCTCTTTCTGCCTCAGTTTCCTTAGCTGCATTATCACCTACCTACTTCATGGAGATATTGAAAGAATCAAATGAGTTCATGTATACAAAGCACTTTGAAATACTTTGAAAATTAATACACTTTATTTTTACTGTTATTATTACTCTTGTTGTTGTTGTTACTGTCATTATCATTACTACCTCAGTGGGGAGGGGGCAGAGTCCTATGGAAAATAGATGCTTGAAAAATGAATACATGCTTATCTTTATTGTTATTATTATTATTATTATTATTATTATTATTATTATTATTATTATTTCCACAATGCAGTTGTTCTTTGGAGAAAACTCTTCCCTGGGTAGCCTAGATCCAGAAACCTGCTGTTCCTCTCATAATGACTGACCTTGCTGCTGTTCCATCTCAGAGGGGAGTGATGCTGAGAAGAAATCTCTACAGATGGCTAGCATGGAGAATAAAATAAATCCTCAGGCATTTAACTAGATTCCTAGTTTAGCTTTCCAATCGGCCTCTCAATGAAGCTTAACATAAACAGTTAAAGACAAGCCTTTCTAAGAATAATTTATCACTTTTCAAAATCCTTCATATATAGGGCACTAAACTATTCAGTCTTGGGGCAGGAGTTGCCCAGAGCATAAGCATCAATATTCTGCATTGGCCTCAAAGAAATACAGTTGGCACTGGCCCTGCCTAGGACAGCTGTTTCTATTTCCTTCCCTAGAGGGGTCTTGTGCCTTTGCTGGAGAAAAGAAGACTTTACTGGAGAAAAAGCTAGGTCTACACAATGCCAAAATAACCAAGCAATTCACTCAAAAATTCCAGTCATTCACTTAAATAAATCAGTCAAGCCTGTTCTTTGGCATCAAGTTCTCATTTCTTTCATTAAAGCACATTCACAGATTGTGACATTAGCTTTGCACAAATAATATATTCAACTTTATAAACAGGTCACATTTCATTTAATTTTTGAGCACATTTACACCTTCTTGCAGCAGTATAAATATTGTCAATTTCAAAAATTATTGAAAATGGTTCTCTTTTTTCTCAAAATTATTATATTTCCTATAATTTCATGTGGAATCATTGGTGTTCATCATGCCATGTTACTCTGGCATATTTTATGACAAAAAAATGGGTTGTTTCTATAATGGCAGATGGAATTGAAAATTAAAACATCTTATTTATTTTTCCAGGGCAGACATGGTCCCCAATAAGAATATCAAATTAAACAGCATTAAAATGAACGGACTTTCTTCTCATCTCAGTGCAGCAGGAAGATTGAGAATGCTTAAAGCTTACATGACAGTTGTTTTCTATTATTCAATGAGCTGTAATATAGAAAAAGACCCTAGTTCAAGTCTTCATCATTTCTTTCCTGTGCTATTGCAATAACTTTGTAACTGAGAATAAGAGAATAAGCTTTTATATTATAGGTGCTAATGATAAGTGTCATCTCATTTGATCCTTATAACAACTCTGCAAGGGAGGTTTTATTATTCCCATTATATAGTTAAGGAAACTGAGGGAAACAGAGACTTAAATGATTTGTCCATGGTCATACTGGATTTTAACCGAAGTATCCCAAAATCCAGGAACAGTCCTCTATATGTTGCACTGCCTAGCTGCTTAGTCTCTCTCTGGCTCAAGTTTTACCCTCTTTATCATTTACAGAGCTTCCAAAATGTGTTCCTGAGTCAGAGCTATGATCAGATTTTGCCGAGGTGCTTCAATTCCCAGTGACTTCTTTTCCTCTAGGATCAAATATAAACTATTCCTTTCAACATTTGAAGCTTTTCCCAACTTATCACTTAACAACCTTCAAGGATTATTTAATATTGTCTCCTTTCACAAACTTTTCAAGCAAGACAATCCAGCTTTCCTGCTGTTACTTCTCTGTGACATTCTATCTCTTTTCTCTATCCCTTTTCCATGTTGTTTTCCAGGAATCAAAGACAATACCATTTTACTTCCATGGCCAAGGTACTGAGACTTAAAAGAGATAATCATATAAAAGCAAACCTTAAAAGTCTTCCTTCCTTCCTTCCTTCCTTCCTTCCTTCCTTCCCTTCCTCCCTCCTCCTCCTCATCTTCCTCCTCCTCCTTCTCCTCTTCCTTCCTTTCCCCCTTCTCTCCATTAACTTCCAATCCTACCTTAGATACTTATTTTCTGTGGCTCTGTGGCTCAGCAAGTCATTTCATATTTCACATTTTTGAGACATAGTTTCCTTATCTGCAGAGTAAGAGGGGTGTATGTGGAGATTCAGTGACCTCAAAACTTCCTTCTATTCATAAATTCTTGATCCTATAAGAGTTTCCAAGCTATATTCTTATAATACAGCTTAAATATTGGTTAGTATTTTTATCTTCCCTTGAATGTAGCCCATCCCTGGCACCCTCAGCTCTGATAGATGACTATTAGCCTTATCTTTCAGGCAGCTTTCTCCATGTTACTTCACCATTTATACTCCTTATCCCAAATATGCATATTTATTAGCTTTATTTTATGAACTATCTTCATCCAATAAAATATAAAGTTCTAGAAGGTAGTTATTGTTTGCATTTTTATCTTCAGTATTTTTAATATTGATTAAGAATTGCTTTCTACATTCTTTGACATAGACGAAACATTTAAGGAATAAGAAGCCAAATAATTTCAATCTGCGCCAAGAGAGTGTGCACATATTCAGTGGAGTTAACCAATAGAGTAGCCACTCAAAGTTTACTAATAATTATTATGAACCTGCTATGTGACAGTCATATAGGTCTAAGTGCTTTAGATACTAAGAAAGGCAAAAAGTAAAATAGTCCCTTCACTGAAGAAATTCACAAAATAATGCTGACACAATATGTAAGAAATTGTGTACAAAAATTATATATTTATATATGATTATTTATAATGCATATTTACATGAAATTATATATAATATATGTATTATATATATATACATATATATATATATTTGTACATAACTGCTTGTATGCTGTGTCTGGCATCATACTGTGAGTTTATTCATATATACATATATATATACATATCATATAGACACAAACATATATGTATATAAATACACACATTCATTTGTGTATATTTGGAGTACTCAGGTTAAAGGCATTAAGTTTATAGAGAACTGAGAAAATCTTCTTGCAAAAGATGGGAGGAAATATGAAGGAAGTCAGGGAGGTTAGGATGCTAAGATGAAGAGAGAGAGCATTTCAAGTATTAGGGAGAGACAGTGAAAATATTTAATAGCAAAAGGTGCAAAATCTATGGCAATTGTTAGCTACCACCACGTGTGCTTTTCAATAAGAAAGAATAAAGTTTCGAAGTACCTTAAAGATGGTATTTTTACTTTCATGATAGTATCCATAGTGAATAACATACTAGGCACCCGTAATTATGAAATTGTTGATCCAGTCCCCCAAAAGAACTCCTGAACCTTGAAGAGTTGATTCTCAGTCGCAAGTGATTTGATCTATTAGCAGGTATACTCAGCCAGCAGACTATTGATAGCAATGCAATATAATGCTCCTTTCACTGAAACTAATTTTGTCTGGGGGGGAATGTTCATCTTAGATTGTTAGTCCTTAGAACAATTTCAACTGCCTTGATCACCTTAATTGAAGGTGTTGAAACTCATTGCTGAGGTTGAAAGGGATTTGCAAACAAATTAAATGATCTATACACTACAAAAAGCAATATAACTTTACATTTTTTTCTGTTTAAGTAAGTTTTATCTACCTTAACTACAGATCTACAACTATGAATATGGATGTATGGACAATAAAAAAAATGGTGTGAAAAAGGATTATACTAAGAAAAAAAGAGGAAAGAAGTAAAATGGAATAAATTTTATCACATAAAGAGTAATGGGGATAATATTATAGTAGAGGGGATGATGTTCCTTTCATGAACATAAAAAATTTGAGTTTATTAAAGCCTTTGAGGTTTTTTATCTTTTTTATTTATCTTTTTATGCTTCATTGATTTTTTGTATTTGGACATCAAATTTTCTGTTTAAGTCTGGTCTTTTCGTCAGGAATGCCTGGAAGTATTTATTTTATTAAATGATCATTCTTTCCCCTGAAAGAATATAATAAATTATCCTAGGTAGGTGATTCTTGGTTGTAAATACAGTTCCTTTGCCTTCTGAAATATTATATTCTGAACCTTCTGGTTCTTCAAAGTGGATACTGCCAGATCCTGTGTAGTCCTGCCTGGGGCTCTATGATATTTAAATATTTTTTTTCTGACTGTTGCAGTATTTTCTCCTAGGCCTGGGTGCTTTTTAACTTGGCTTTAATATTCCTGGAAGTTGTCATTTGAGAATTTATTGGAGGAGATAATATGTCGATTCCTTCAATTTTTATTTTACCCTCTTATTCAAGAATATCAGGGCAGTCTTCTTTGATAACCTCTTCCATTTGATGTCTATGTCTTTTTTTTTTGCTCTTGACTTTCAGATAGTCCAATAATTCTTAAATTGTCTCTTCTGGATCTATTTTCCAAGTCAGTTGTTCTTCAATTAGATATTTCATATTTTCTTTCATGTTTCCATTGATTTTATTTTGTTTTGATGTTTTGTTTTTATATCTCATTAAGACATTAGTTTTTATTTGCCCAAATCTAATTTTTAGAGACTGAATTGCTTCCATGACCTTTTGATCCTTCTTTTCCATTTGAACCATTTTACTTTTCTTGAACTCTTTTCTTCACTGGACTTATTTCCTTCTTTTTACAGTATGTAAATTCTTTTTTTTTTGAGTTTGAGAAACTTCTTTGGCTTTTTTGCCTTTTTTTCTAGTTGATCAATTTTGTTTTTAAGCTATTTCATTTTTGCATTAGTTTTGTTTCTTTTTCCTATTTTTTTCAACATAACTTATTTGATTTTTAATTCTTTTTTGAGTTCTTCCAGTGATTGAGACCAATTTCTGTTTTTCTTTCAAGTTTTGTGTATGGTTACTTGGTTCTCACAGTCCCCTGTTGACCCGGTCCTTTTCTCTTTGTTGCCTTTGTTTTTTACGTTTAGAAGTTTCTTTTATTGATGGCTATATTTTCAACCTTTTTTCACCTGTTGACTGAGAATTATGAAAGTTGATGACTCTGTCTCCTCTGCTGCTGTCTTGCAAGGCTCAGAACTGTAAGCAATTTTGCCCTGGTTCTGTCTTCACAGCAGCAATAAAGGCTTGAAAGGAGTAAAAAACAAAATAAATATAAAAATGATAATTGAAAAATTATTATGGTTTTTTAAAAGATTTATTAGCAGCCACTAGAAAATAAAGCCATGTGCCATGCTTTAGCCAGTTTAATAGCCCAGCTGTTCCCAGTTCTCACCATGGCAGATTGTAAGCAAAGAGGAAGAAGAAAGCCAGCCCCTTAATTTTATCCTTCTGTCTACATCATTGCATAAGGACAGGAAGCCAGTGAGTTCATGGGAAATGTAGTTCAGGAACCTCAATATTTCCAATAACACAAAGGGACCCAGTGCTATGGGCTTCTGGACCTCACTGAGAGCTGGTGTCATGTCCTGGGATGTCCGGGGTGGTACAGAGGTACTTTTTGTGTAGCTTGGATCCTGGTATCGTAAATTTGGCCTTTGTCCAGGTTCAGAACCTGATACAGTAGTTAAAGGTGGAGGGGTCAGCCAGCAATCAGATGAGTACAATTTTACTTCCCACTTTTCCCATCAAATCATCTTTGTCTACCTTTCAAGTTGTGTTCAGCAGGAGGGCCCCTCATTCTATCTTGTCTTTGACTTTTGACTCCTGTGATTTTGAGGTACTTTTTAAAAATTGGTTTGGAAGGATTGTCAGAGTGATTTCAGCTTTGGCTGCTTTTAAAACCAGGATTTGTTATCTAACTCCACTCTCCCTCCCTTTTCTGTGATTTGAAGGAAGCTATGGAATTCAGGAGATGGATGATAGTGGCTTTGAAACATTGGAAGCATCAATTTCGCCAGCCACATTTTTGTCCTAGACTTTCATATCTTTAATAGTCATATATTTTTATATATGTAAGGAGGCCCCATATATTCCTCATATGTTTTCTGCTTCATAACCCCACTTTCCCCTGGGAGTTTAATGCTTATGGAAGAATGTATCCCTAAAGAAATACAGAATTGTTTCTTATCTCATAACCTTTTTATGATGGGTAAATGAATACCATTTACTTTTAATTAATTAGATTTTTTTGATCAGCTTGGGAAAACAATTATATTAATTGGGGCTTATGAACAGTACTTTTGAGTGGATTCTTATCCATATCATTCTAAACTACTTCTCAGTTCTGAGGTTGCCTTCATAAAAGGCAACTTACAAAAGGCTACTTTTTCTTACTTATATATTTATATAGCTGAGAAACATTGTAATGTATTAGTATATCTAACTAATTATCACCCAAAGAATATACAAATCACTGATGATTAGAATGAACTCAGTTACACGTTTGTAAATACATGAAATATGAACAATTCAGTTGGACAATTCAATTGAAACTACTATGTATATATAATAATAATATATTATGCATTAATTATCCCAGAAAATGCTTCAGTCTTTAATACATGATTATGTAAAGGGAAGATAATTGGCTCAGTAGATAGTCAGTTCTAGAAATAGGAGGTCCTGGGTTCAAATATGGCCTCATACACTATGTAGCTTTGTGGTCCTGGGCAAGTTACTTAATCCAAATTACCTTAACCTTACCATTTTGATGCCTTGGAAATGATATTAAATATTGTTTCTATGAGAGAAGGCAAATGTTTTTTTTTTAAATACTTTGTTATTTAGTTATCAAATCAGATTCATATGGATGGGAGAAAATTCTATGTTCAACTATAAATGATTTCCTTCTTTAAACTTTCTTCAGATGTAAATTAAGACAGAATATTTTAATATAATAGTTTTACATCAGCTTTAATAAGACTTTTATTAATATAGTTATTCCTATCAAAAATGAAACCACATGATCATGATAATTACATTGTGAATAGAACATTAAGTTTTAAAGTTCCTTTTTATATTTAATTTTTTAATTAATTTATTTAGAATATTTTTCCATGATTTGTGTTCTTTCCCTCCCTTTTTCCCTCCTCTGCAGCCAACAAGCAACTCCACTGGGTTATACATGTATTATTGTTCCAAAACTATTTCCATATTCTTTATATTTGCAATAAAGTGGTCTTTTAATGGCAAAACCCCAATCATATCCCCATCAAACCATGTGATTGATCAATTGTTTTTATTCTGCATTTCTTCTACTTCTACTTCCACAGTTCTTTTTTTGGGATATGGATAGCATTCTTTCTCATAAATTCCCCTGTATTGTCCTGGATCATAAGATTGCTACTAGTAGAAAAATCTGTTACATTTGTGCCACAATGTTTCAGTTTCTATGTACAATGTTCTCCTGGTTCTGCTCCTTTCACTCTGCATCAATTCCCGGAGGTCTTTCCAGTTCACATGGAATCCCTCCAGTTCATCATTTCTTTCAGTTCAATAGTATTCTGTCACCATCAGATACCATAATTTGTTCACCCATTCCCCATCCAGTTGAGGGACACCCACTCATTTTCCAATTTTTTGCTACCACAATGCACATGGCTACAAATATTTTTGTACAAATATTATTTCTTCTTAAATCGTTGGGGTATAAACCCAGCAGTGGTACGGCCAGAACAATGGAAGGGCAAGCATTCTTTTAAAACCTTTTGCACATAATTCAAAATTGGCCTCCAGAGTGGTTGGATTAATTCACAATTTCACCAGCAGTGTATTAGTGTCCCAATTTTGCCAAATCACTTCCAACATTCACCACTTTACTTTGATGCTATGTAGGCCTATAGGCTAGGAGTAAGGTGGTACCTCAGCATTGTTTTGATTTGCATTTCTTTAATCAAGAAGGATTTAGAACACCTTTTTCATGTCATTATTGATGATTTTGATTACTTCGCCTGAAAACTGTCTATTTATATCCCTAGACCATTTGTCTATCGGGGAATGGCTTGATTTCTTTTTTGTGTGTGTGAATTTGATTTAGCTCCTTATATATATTTGGAAGTTGAACTTTTGTCAGAGAATTTTGTTATAAAAATTTTATTCCAGTTTCTTGTTTTCCTTCTAATTTCATTTTCATTGGTTTTGTTTGTACAAAAACATTTAATTTGATATGATTACAGTGATTTATTTTACCTTTTGTAATGTTCTTATATATTGCTGGGTCTTAAATTCCTTCCTTTCCCTTTCCCACAGATCTGACAGGTAAACAATGCTATGTTCACCTAACTTATTTATTACTTCACTCTTTCTATTGAAGTCATTTACTCATTTTTAGTTTATCTTGGTAGATGGTGTGAGATGTTGATCTAGACATAATTTTTCCCTTAATCTTTTCCAGTTTTCCCAGAAGTTTTTCTAAAATAGTGAGTTCATGTCCCAAAAGCTGGGATCTTTGAATTTATCAAATACTAACTTGCTGGTGTTATTTACCCCTAGTCTATTCCACTGATCCATCCTTCTGTCCCTTAGCCAGAAATAAATTGTTTTGATGACCACTACTAAATAGTACAGTTTAAGATATCGTACTGCCAGGCCCCTGTGCTTGACATTTATTTTAGTTTCCCTTGATATTCTTGATTTTTTTGTTCTTCCAGAAGAACCTTGTTATAATTTTTCCTAATTCTATAAAAAAGTTTCTTAGTAGTTTGATAAGTATGGCATTGAATAAGTAGATTAATTTGGGTACAATTGTCATTTTTATTATATTACCTCATCCTACTCATGTACAATTACCATTTTTCCAATTATCTAAATCCAGTATTAATTGTGTGAAAAGTATTTTGAAATTGTGTTCATATAATTCCTGTGTTTGTCTTGCAGATAGATTCCTAGATATTTTATATTGTCTAGAATGATTTTAAATGGAGTTTCTCTTTCTAACTCTTGCTGCTGAGATTTGCTGGAAATATATAGAAATGCTGATGATTTATGTGCATTTATTTTGTACCCTTCAACTTTGCTAAAGTTGTTACTTATTTTCAGTAGTCTTTTAGTTTATTTTCTATGATTCTGTAAATATACAATCATATCATCAGCCAAGATTGATAGTTTAGTTTCCTCAATGGCTATTTTAATCTCTTCAATTTCTTTTTCTTCTCTAATTGTTGTTGATGATGTTTCTAGTACAATATTAAATAAAAGAGGTGATACTGGGCATCCTTCCTTTACTCCCGATCTTATTGGAAAGTTAGAAAACTTGTCCCCACTGCAGATGATACTTGCTAATGATTTTAAATATATACTCTTTATTATTTTGAGGAAAGACCCTTCTATTCCTGTAATTTCTACTATTATCAATAGGAATGTGGTTTGTATTTTGTAAAAAGGCTTCTTCTGCATCTATTGAGACAATTAGGTGATTTCTATTGGTTTGGTTGTTTATATGGTCAGTTATGTTGATGGTTTTCCTAATATTAAATCATTCTTATATTACAGGTATAAATCCCACCTGATCATAGTAAATAATCTTCATGGTCAATGGCTGGAGTCTTTTTGCTAGTATTCTACTTAAGATTTTTGGATCTATGTTCATGAAGGAGATTGGTTGTAGTTTTCTTTCTCTGCTTTTGGTCTGCCTGGCTTTGCAATTAATGTCATATTTGTGTCATAAAAAGAATTTGGTAACACTCTGTCTTTGTTTATTTTGTCAAGTAGTTTGTATAATATTTATTAGTTCTTTAAATATTTGATAGAATTTGATAGAACTTGTGAATTCATCAGGCTTTGGGGATTTTTCCTTAGGAATTTCCTTGATGGTTTGTTCAATTTCTTTTTCTGAGACTGGATTATTTAAAAATTCTATTTCCACTGTTAATCTAGGCAATTTATATATATTTTTTAGTTGTTTTTTTTTTCAACCCTTGTACTTCGGTGCATTGTCTCATAGGTGGAAGATTGGTAAGGGTGGGCAATGGGGGTCAAGTGACTTGCCCAGGGTCACACAGCTGGGAAGTGGCTGAGGCCGGGTTTGAACCTAGGACCTCCTGTCTCTAGGCCTGACTCTCACTCCACTGAGCTACCCAGCTGCCCCTAGGCAATTTATATTTTTGTAAAAATCCAAACATTTCATCTAGATTGTCATATTTATTATATTTATACATATATATTTATATTTATATATTTACAATAAATATATAAATATTATATTTATAATTACACAAAAATAGCTCTTAATTATTACCTTAATTTCCTCTTCACTAGAAGTGAGACCACACTTTTCCTCTTTGATACTATCAATTTGATTCTCTTCTTTCTTTTTTTATTATATTAAGCAGTATTTTATCTATTTTATTTGTTTTTTCAAAGAATCAACTTCTCATCTCATTTATTAATCCAATAGTTCTTTTACTTTTAATTTTATTAATTTCTTCTTTAATTTTTAGGATTTTAAATTTAGTTTTTATCTGGGGATTTTTTAATTTGTTCTTTTCCTAATTTTTTTTAAGTTGCAAGCCTAATTCAGTGATCTCCTCTCTCTCTCTATTTTGCTAGTATAATGTGGTAATGAAATTAAATCTGGCCTGCCCATCCTTAATCTAATCACCAGAAGTGTAAACAACTCCACTTAATTCACAAGTTGGGAGATCTCTGACCCACTTGTGCTAGAGTGAGTGACAAATCAGAATTTACTGCCTCCTGGGCAGTCCTAAGAAAAGCAACTGTTGTGATTGGACATAAACTAAGAGGAAGGTACAGGAAGTGGTCCAAAAGAAGCCCCTTTAAAAGAGAGTTCAGTGAGTTCAACTGAGCTCTCCTGGTTTGTGCCCAGGATCTTAAGGACCTCTTCTTGTTTGTGGCTTGGACTTGAAGGAGCTCCAAATCTTGGACCCTGAGACTTTGGTGAGACTGTTATTAAATCTTTCCTTTGGAATTCCACATCATGAGTATAAAGACTGAATCTTCTTGAACTTCTATTAAGGAACTTCCCTTTCAATAGAGACTCTGTGACTGAATCTTTTGCTTCATTCTTCTCTGGGGCCCTCCAGGCCTCCAGTCCTCTGACTTTCTGGCCTTGGACTCAAGGCCAAACCTTCCTCAACTGAGGGTTAATTATATCTGCCTGGGTCAAACTAGGGGATTAGAGAAAATTACTTAGTGTGTTAGATTACTTATCTTATCTTAACTTATCCTCTCTCTCATTTCCTTATTTCTTCTTCCTTTCCATATTTGTAAATAAACTTCCATAAAAGTCATTTTGACTTGAGGTTATTCTTTAATTGGGGATTGATAATTATTCAATTCCTTGGTGACCAAACCTTTTAATGTTCACCCAATCAAAACCGCTTTTTACCCCTTACAATAGGCACAAAGAGATACAAGTTTTCCTGAGTATAGCTTTTGCTGTATCCCATAGATTTTGATATGGTGTCTCCTCATTTTCATTCTCTTTAAAGAAGTTTATAATTTTTTCTATGATTTGTTTTTTGACCCACCAATTTTCAAGAATTATTTAGTTTCCAATTAATTTTAAATTTGCATTTCCATGGATCTGTGTTTGTTATAATTTTTACCATATTATGATCTAAAAAAGTAGAATTTATCATTTCTGCTTTTCTAAATTTGTTTATTATTTCTATGTTCTAGTACATAATCAGTCTCTGTATATGTACCATGTACTGCTGAGAAAGAGGTATATTCCTGTTTATCCCTGTTCAATTTTCTCAACATTTCATTCACTTCCCTTACTTCTTTATTTATTTTTTCAGTTCAATTTATCTAGTTCTGAAAGGGGAAGGTTGAGTTCCCCCTACTAATATATATGTATTTCCTTCTTAAACTCCTTTACTTTCTCCTTTAGAAATCTATATGCTATACCATTTGGTGTATAAATGTTTAGTAATGATATTTCTTCATTGTCTATAGCAACCTTTAGCAAAATGTAATTTCATTACTCATCTCTTTTAATCAGATGAATTTCTACTTTAGCTTTATTTGGCAGCATGATTTCTACTCCTGCCTCTCTATTTTTTTAACTTTAGATGATGCATAATAAATTCTGCTCTAGTATTTTACCTTTAAGCTGTGTGTGTTACCTTGCCTCAAATGTGTTTCTTGTAAACAACATATAGATAGATTCAGGTTTTTAATCCATTATGCTCTCTGCCTCCATTTAATGGGTGAGTTTATCTCACTCACATTCAGTCTTATGATTACTGTTTATTTCCCTCCATTATATTATCCCCTTTAAATCCTGCACTATTCTCTTTCACTCTGTTCATCCTCACCAGTATTTTCCTTTTTGTCCCCTCTCCACTTCCTCTCCCCTCAACTACCTACCTGTTTCCTTGCCTTATTCTCCTTCTACTTCTATACCGCACTGAGTAAACTTGTTTTTCCCTCTCTGAGCCAGTTAAGATGAGAGTAAAATTTAAGCAAGCCATCACCACCCTTATCTTCCCCTCTCTATAATGATTTTTCATGCCTCTTTATGTTATATAATTTACCCCATTCTATCTCTACCATCCCTTTCTCTCTAATGCACTTTTACCCCTTCATTTTTTTCACATATTATTCAGATCTATACATATCACACATTGTAAGAGGGAAAATTTAGGTATTTTATAGATATATATTTAAAACATGGCCACCAGGAATCAACAGTTTTGATTGATTCTGTAATTAAATCAGACCCAAGTCAGCATAGGGGTTGAGGCAAGTTTATTTACAACTAGGAAGGTAAAAGTATAGGAATAAAGAGAAAGGGAGAGGCTAGTCCAGGCCTAGTCAGGCCTGGATGAGAGAGAAGGTTAAAAGGCTAAATAAATGAAGCTGTAAGCCACAAGGCCCAGCAACCAGATAGGCTAGTGCCTACTTAAAGCAGAGTTTTAGAAGAGGCCTAGGTAGGCCAAGGAAGTCAGCCTCACTTACCCACATGACAATACAGAGTGTAAGTGTTCTGTGGTCTCAGGAGAGGTCCTTCAGCACCAAGTTCAGAGTGGGAACTCCCTTCACAGGAAGTAACCAACTTACTTAAAGAGATAGTGTCTTTCATCACTTCCTGTGGGTCCACCTCTAATTCAAATGGACAAATGGCAATCTCTACATTGATTTGGACTGCCCAAAGGGCAGTCCCTTGTTCTTGATTTGTTACTTATTGTCACGAGTGGGTAACTCATCTCCCCTCCCAACTAAGGAAGGTGAGGGTGACATCATTACTATGCCTAGGGTAGGTAGATTTTTGACTATGAATGGGCTAGAGTTAATTCCATTTACACAACATACATATCATTTCATGTCACCATATTTATATGCATATTATATCATCTTATATTATCATATACTGTGTAAATAGAATTAGCTGGAGCATATTAATAGTCAAAATTCTACTCAACCTAGGCGTGCTAATGATGTCACCCTAACCTCCCTTAGTGGGGAGGGGAGATGAGTTACCCACACGTGACAATAAGTAACAAATCAAGAATAAGGGACTGCCCTTTGGGCAGTCCAAATCAATGTAGAGACTGCCATTTGTCCATTTGAATTAGAGGTGGACCACAGGAAGTGATGAAAGACACTATCTCTTTAAGTAAGTTAGTGAACTTCCTGTGGGGGCATTTGCTGTCTCGAACTGGGAGCAGAAGCATCTCCTGAGACCACAGACAGCTTACACTCTATATTGTCACGTGGGTAAGTTAGGCTGACTTCCTTGGCCTAGCTGGGCCAATTCTAAACTCTGCCTATCTTGCTGTTGGGCCTTGTGGCTTATAGCTTCATTTACTTAGCCTTTTAACCTCCTCTCTCTGTCCAGGCCTTTGGCCTGGACTAGTCTCTCCCTTTCTCTTTATTCCTACTTTTTACCTACCAGATTGTAAATAAACTCCTCAACCCGATGTTGACTTGGGTCTGATTTAATTACGGAATCAAACTGAATTGTTGATTCCTGGCGGCCACACACACACACACACACACACACACACACACACACACACATATATATATATATATATATATATATATATATATATATATATATATATATATACATATATATAAATACGTAAATTTTCCTTCTTACAATACATCATATCATCATAATCATATTATTTTTCCACCCTATTTCTGAGTTAATTCCTTCAATCTTCTCTATTAAAAGTAATTTTTGAGAATTACAGGTGTCTTCTTTTCATGTAGATGAATAAATGTTTTGACCTTAATGAGTCCATTAAATTTTTTCTTTCTTATTTACCTATTTGGGTTTCTCTTGTGTCTCATCTTTGGACTTCAAATCTTTTTTTGTTTAGGTCTGTCTTATTCCTCACGAATGCTTGGAAATCTTCTATCTTATTGAAAATCCAATTTTTCCCCTGAAAGAATATACTCAGTTTTGTTGGATAGGTGACTCTGGGTTCTAAACCCAAATTTTTTGCCTTCCTGAGTATAGTATTTCATGCCTTTCAATCCTTTAATATAGAAGTCCCTGGGTCCTGTGTGATCCTGATCAAAGCTCTTTGATATTTGAATGGTTTCTTTCTGGCATCTTGAAAAAGTTTTCTTCTTAGCTTGGTGGCTCTTGAATTTAGGTATTACATTCCTGGAAGTTGGGATGTGGAGGTTTCTTTCTGGAGGAGATCTGTGAAATCTTTCAATTTCAATTTTATTTTCTTCTTTGATGATCTCTGGGCAGTTTTCTTTGATAATTTCTTGTATTATGATGCCTAAGCTTTTTTTCTTGGTTATGGCTTTCAGGTAGTCCAATAATTCTCAATTGGTCTCTCCTAGATCTATTTTCTAGATCATTTCTTTAAAATAAGATATTTTATGTTTTCCTCTGTTTTTCATTCCTTTGATTCTGCTTTA
>NC_058133.1:51887085-51967246 GCF_016433145.1 Gracilinanus agilis
GAAGAAGAAGAAGAAGAAGAAGAAGAAGAAGAAGAAGAAGAAGAAGAAGAAGAAGAAGAAGAAGAAGAACAAGAACAAGAAGAACAAGAAGAACAAGAAGAACAAGAAGAAGAAGAAGAAAAGAGAAAGAGAGATAGACAGACAGACACAGACACAGAGACACAGAGACAGAGAGACAGAGACAAAAGAGACAGAGAGAGAGAGAGATCCACTATCCATGATCCATTTAAAGATCTGCTTTTCAGCAAAGTCCCACTTGTTCAGTACCTCAAACCTACAGTTTCATCTGTACAAGAAAGTCCTGGGTTGGAAACTATGGAATCATCTAGGCAACTCCTCTGTGGTGGGAGAGGTGTGCTAAAATATCTTCCAGAGCACTAAAAGGTTAAATGATTCCTTGTCATTTTCAAACTATGATTCTGATAGATGGGTTATCATACTTGTTATTTTCTACCATTTGCTTAATTATTCTTATGAGAGTCTGGGTTCTCATCACTATCTCTTCACAATAAATTTGAAAATATATTACCCCATATAACCTCTGTAACCCTTGACTCTACTCTGGGTCCCCTTTATGTGTTACTTTTCCTTCTGGAATGTAAGTTCTTTCAGAACTCAGCTGTCTTGCTTATATTTTTGTTTTATCTCCAGTACATAGCACAGTATCTGCCATAGAGAGACTTTTAATAATTATTTTTAAATTCATTCAAATATTCATTCATTTATTCAAGTAACTTGATCATGGTTATACAGCTCATATGCATCAATAATATGCGGTAAAGCCAAGTCTTTCTTTCTTACTCCAAGGTCAAAGATTTACCCATTAAGTCACACCATGACTGCCATATAGCGTAAAAATGTTGTATGGAAATAAAACTAAGGATGTATGTACATTATCTTTTAGGACAACATCACTAGCAGTCATAACTAGAAACAAGGCAAGCTTTTCTATTTGTAACAATAGACAGCTTATTGCTAATATAATGTAACTTTGATTTTTAATGAGTCTAGCAAGTTTTACAAACATGTATGCTGAGCACATCCTCTCATTACTGCCGAAGGCTCATTAATGTGATTATTTTGTCAAACATCTTGGACTGACAAGTTAAATATTACTGCCCTGTTCTGTTTCCTTGTAAGAACAAAACAGTGAGAAAGTGAAGTTCTTTTTAGTTTCCAATTATCCTTGCCATTATCTTATTATGTATACTTGTTGAAAAAATATTCTGAGATTCTATTTTAATAATAATAACAATAAATGCAAAATATTTCAGACTAAAATTAAGCTTTTCTATTTTTAATTCTATTAGCAAATGGTTGTTTTTTTTTTCCCTTGGGGTGTGCAGTATCTCCATCAACATTTCCACATTTCATTCAATCACATGGTTCAAGGATTCAGAGCTATTTACTGTGTAAATAAAGCAATCAATGGTTTACTATGATGCTTATGGCAAAGAGTACTACAGTTCTAAGGAAATAGAAGCATAGAATTCAGTCTTCTATGCTTTGCAATGTCCCACTGAAGATTACAATATTAACATTGGACTCTGATTATTAGCATAGATTGAGGAAGGAAACCAATGCTTTGTAAATTACAATAATAAGTATTTCAAGAATCCCTTCCACTTAGGATTTTTTTCTTTAGTTTAATTTGAATAGATATACAAATATGAATGTCTTCTTGTCAAGCTTGAGACCTCTGGCAAATAATAGGAACTTATACAATGTTTATTTATTGAGTCCAGAGGGACAAAGATGCCCAGGTCAATAAGGAAAGGCAGATTGTGTGTGTGTGTGTGTGTGTGTGTGTGTGTGTGTGTGTGTGTAAGACCACTCATCTGGTGCTTTCCAATAAAATTCTATTTAACCCAATTCTCTAAGTATTAGGCTTTAATTAAGGAAGAAGCAGCTAGGGGGCTCAGCGTATAGAGTTCTGAGTGTTGTGTCAAGAAGACCAGTGTTAAAGTCTAGTCTTAGATAATTATTATGTGACCCTAGGCAATTCACTTAACTTTTGTTTGCCATGTTTCACTGGAGAAGGAAATAGCCAACCACTCCTTTATCTTTGCAAGGAAACCCCATGGACTACAAGATATACTAAAGTTCATGGGCACTGTGAAGAGCCAGACAAGACTGCCTGACTGAACAAGAACAACTGAAAAGCCATTGTGTTTAGTACATGGGATAAAAAAATAATTCTAAATGTCTCTGCCCTTAAGAAAACTAAATTTTGCTTCTTATGAATGACATACAAATAGATCAGGATAGCCATGATAATTTGATTGGGGAGGATGATGCTAGCAACTAGAAGTCCCAAGGAAAAACAATGAATTTGTGATGTATACACATTCAAATGTGTAAGGGATATACTTTTTAAAAATTGAATTGTTTTTCATATTACATGTAGAAATTAATTTTGACAATTAGTTCCTCACATTTTGCATTTCAGATTTTGACTGTTTTTCTCTCACTGCCCCTACCCAGATTATTTTCATACAATATATAGTTCTACATTCTCCATGGTGTTACAGAAAACATATATCAGATATATAATAGAAAATTCATGAAGGTTATAAAGTGAAGGACGGTATGCTTTTATCTGCTTTAGATTCCAATATTTCCTTCTTTTGCAGTGGGAAGTATTTTTTAAAATTATTTTTATCATGAGTCATTGGTATTCTTTTAGAACCTTCTTTTCATAATAGTTTAGTCTTACAAAGTTGATCATTGCACAATATTTTTGTTGCTTTATACATTGTCTCCTGATTATTCTCACTTCACTTTGCATCAGTTCATATAAATTTTTCCAGACTTTTTGGAACTTATTCTCTTCAATGTTTATTATGAAACAATAGTTTTCATTACAACCATATACCACAGTTTATTCTACCATTTTCTAATTAATTAATATCCTCAATTTCCAAATCTTTGCCACCACAAAAATTTATTAAAATGTTTTTATACATGTAGTTTCTTTTCCCTTGCCTATGATCTGTTCAGGATACAGATTCGGCAGTTTTATTGCTGTGTCAAAGAGACAATCTGGGCATGGTTCAATATTGCTTTGCCAGAATGGTAATATCTGTGGGAAGCAGTCAAACCTCATGATGTTCACATGGCCTGCACAAGTTCTAGAATCCTGCACAGTAGGTGATATAGGAATGGTAATTCCACTCAGATTCCCCTATGTGACTCTTTTCTTACTAAAATTCCCTTTTATTGGAATTATTGCAATCAGTATTTCTATTTAGCCCCAGGAACATATAGAGCAGGGGTTGGCAACGTATGGCTCTTTCTGCAGGAGCCATAAAGTCAATTTTTTTTCAGGTACTGTTACAGGAACATGCACTGTGAGCACCGTACGGCTCTTACGAAATTACATTTTAAAAAATGCGGCATTTATGGCTCTCACGGCCAAAAAGGTTGCCGACCCCTGATATAGAGGAACATCATAGGCCATTAATAGAACCCTCACAAGCCCCCTACAAACTCTGATGAAAAGCCCCACCTTTATATGGTATAATACAGAAATTCCCCTAGAAATCACTTCACAACAAACCAGCAAATAGTGAGTTATTGTTAAAGATTTAAAAACCCTAACTTAGGCCCCTCAGTCCCATACATAAATGCCTGCAAAAACAGGCCAGAATAGTCTCCAAGTTTCCCTCCTCCCTGATTTGTTACAGTACACATAAAAGAACAATAAATGAAATATGGAGAAATTGTCTCCCACGAAAAAATCTGTACTTTTCCACCACTGTAGCCCAAGAGATATGTCAAACATACCTAACACATTGTCTCTAAGAAAAGATGTATGGTAAGAATTGATTTCCGTGCCAACTTTATGTGTGATCTCAAAGCATATAAAATAAACACAGCCCAAAAGCTGACCAGAGCAATCTTTATGATGCCTGGCTCTGGCTGAAACCCTGATTACTCTCATTTATCTCAATTATGTTGCCGATGATGTCCTGCCACTGAGGTTTTCCTGGACCTGTGAGATTCTTTTATAACACATATATCAGTTCATAATTCTACCAACAGTGTTAGTATCCCAATTTTCCCACATACTCATCAACATTTCTGATTTTTCCATTTGGTCATACTAGTCACTGGTATCTCAGAGGTGTTTTAATCTGTAGTTCTATAATTAATAGTGATTTGGAGCATTTCTTCATATCACTAAAGATAGTTTTAATTTCTTCCTCATGAGGCCCAGCCCGGAGTAATGAGTCCCAGAGATAACTTGTTATAAAGATTTCTCCCAAATTGCTGTTTCCACTATAACCATGGTTGCATTGGTTTTGTATATATATAACTTTAATGTAATAAAATTATACATTAAATTTTTTTTGTAATTTCTCTATGTTTTGTTTGGTCATGAACTCTTCCATGACAAGTAAACTTTTCCATATTGCCCTAATTTGTTTATGGTATTCCCCTTTATTTCTAAATTAAGTATGTATTTTGAGTTTTTCTCAGGGATAGGTATGAAGAAAAGGTCTATGCCTACTCTCCGCCATATTGTTTTCCAGGTTTTCTGACTGTGTTTTTTAATTTAATTTTTAATCAAATAGTGAGCTTTTCCCTCAATACCTTGGATATTTGAGTTTATTAAACACTAGGTTAATATGGTCATTAGCTACTGTATGCTATTTTTTCTAACCTATTCCATTTATCCACTACTGTATTTCTTAGTACCATATTGTTTTGATGATTATTATTTTATAGTACAGTTTGAGATGTGGTATTTTAGATTTCTTCATGATTTTATTTCTCCTTTTATTTCCTTTGATATTCTTGATCTTTTCTTCCAGATGAATTTAATTATTATTTTTTCTAGTTCTAGAAGATACATATTTTGGTACTTTGTTTAGTACAATGCTGAATAGGTATATTAATTTAGATAAGATTGTCATTTTTATTACAGTGACTCAATCTATCTATTGTAAGGGAATGGGACAAAAAGAGCCAGAAGAAGGCTGTTGGTGACAGTTGGTGACAGTTGAGACCAGAGGGAATTCTGGGAAATTCTTCAGAGGGAGAAGGAGGAAGAAGACTTCCAGCGGAGGACTGAGAGAGGGAGGAGGAGAACATCCCAGCTTTAATCCAGTCCTGAGGGCTTCCTGAGAATCTTTCTTTGGGCATTGATACCCTATTCCCTAGTCAAAAGCATCCCATCGCATGTCATCAAGACTTCAACCAATGAGTAGGCTAAGTTTTGAGACTCCATTTTGGGAGCCATCTCTTAGGCTTCTTCCCCAATTACCCAACCTTGCTGACAGACCTTTTCCGGTTTGATTTTGCAATTATAGAAAAGGATAGAAATAGGAAATAGAAATAGAAACTGAAGGAGAAGTGGTGAGGGGAGACACTTGGGAGCAGGAACCCCAAAGTTTCTCACCCAAGTGACAGACCCCATAGAAATAGAGAAGAGGGTACCCCAAAATCCCTCTGCCCTTCACCCCTTTCCCCAATTCCTGAATTGATATTAATAAAAGCCATTCATTTGTCAGATAGCATTCCAGAGTGCCTGAGAGATGAGAGGAAGGGGAATCACAGCTTGGTCTGGCTGCCTTCATCTTGGAGCCAGAACCCCTGCTGTGAAGTTAACTGATCTAGGGGGAGGCTTGTGTGAACCCCGCCCTCATTCAGAATCGGATTGGGGTACCCAATGCCTCCTCTTATAGGGAAGCCACATCCCCAGGGCAGCACGTCCATCCAGGTAACCCAGTTTAGGGGTGACACCCTCTCAAAGTCTTGGCAGTGCATATTCAGCAGGAGGGAAGAGATAGAAGAGAGTCTTGCCCTCATAGGCTTTCTCTCTATCCCTCTCCCATCCATCCCTAACATTGGCAACTGGCTCTGTTTATTATTATACCATGAATGATTACTATTTTTTCAGCTGTTTAGATCTGACTTTATTAGGGTGAAAGGTGTTTTGAAATTGTGTTCATATAGTTGCTGGCTTTGTTTTTGTAAGTATGTTCCTGGGTATTTTTTATTTTCTATATTTATTTTATTTTTTTTTAAACCCTTAACTTCTGTGTATTGACTTATAGGTGGAAGATTGGTAAGGGTAGGCAATGGGGGTCAAGTGACTTGCCCAGGGTCACACAGCTGGGAAGTGTCTGAGGCCGGATTTGAACCTAGGACCTCCCGTCTCTAGGCCTGGCTCTCAATCCACTGAGCTACCCAGCTGCCCCCGTTTCTATATTTATTTTAAATGGAATTTCTTTTTCTAACTCTTACTGTTGAACTTTATTGGTGGTAAATAAAAATGATTATGATTTTAGCGGTTTATTTATATCCTTCAACATTTCTAAAGTTGTTAATTATTTGTATTAGGTTTTTGATTTATTTTCTTGGGTTCTCCATGTATAACAACAAATCATCTACAAGTAATGATCACTTTGTTTCCTCATTGTTTGTTCTAATTATTGCTTATTTTATTATTGCTATAGCTTCCATTTCTTGTGCAATATTAACTAGTAGTGGTGATTATGGGTATCATTGCAACTCTAATCTTTTTGGGAAGTATTATACTCTACTTTATAGATAATACTTCCTGATGGTTTTAAATACATATCATTTATCAATTTAAGGAAAGCTGCAATGTTTTCTCATGGTTTTATAAGGAATAGGTTTTGTACTTTGTCAAATGCTTTTTCTGCATCTATTGAGATAATCATATAATTTCTGGTTTTGTTTTTGTTGTTTTCATTGGTATTGATGTGATCAATTATGCTGATACTTTCCCTAAGATTGAACTATCCCTACATTTCTGGTATAAAACACACCTGGTCTTGGTGTCTAATCTCAATGATATAATGTTATAGTCTCCTTACTAGTAGTTTACTTAAAGTTTTGTATCAACATTCATAAAGATTGGTCTATATATTTCTTCCTCAGTTTTAGTTGTTCCTGGTTTGGGTATCTGTACCATATTTGTATTATGAAAATAATTTGAAAAAAGTCATTCTTCCTCTATATTTCCAAGTTAGTTAGTTTAGTTTAGTTTATTCCTGTTGGCTCCCAGAGGAGCATAGGGCCGCAACCATCTCACACCAACAGACTCTGTTCTGGGCAACTTCCCCCAGCTGGGCCCATGTCATTCCAATGGCCTTTGTTTCGTTTTCAACAAATCTTCAGCAGGTCTGTTTTGGCCTTCCGACTTTCCTCCTCCCTAGTGGGTTCCAGCTCAGTGACTGATGGGATACTGAATTGTTCTTTCCCAAAGTCTGGTATTGGAAATCTTTTCAGGCCATCTGATGTTCAAGATGTGACGTAGGCATCTGTTAACATTTCCAAGTAGGCTATGTAATATTAGTGTTAATTTGTCTTTGAAGGTTTGGTAGAATTTACTTGTGAATATATCTGACCTTGAGGCTTTTTCATAGGGAATATTACACTGTTTTATTCAAATTATTATTTTTTAAACAATGTATTTCCTTTTTTGTAAAATATGGGCAGGTTATATTTTTGTAAATAATTTATTTTACTTTGATTCTAAGATTTATTGGCATATAATTGGGCAAAAGTATTCCCAATACATTTACTTTCTTCTTAATTTCACATTTTTTTATTTGATACTAGTAATTTGGTTTTCTTCTTTTCTTTTTTTTTAAAAATCATTTTAACCAGTGGTTTATCTATTTTATTTTTCATGAAACTAGCTCTTTTTATTATTTATTCATACTATGATATTTTAATTTTAATTTCACTCATCTCTCCTTTGATTTTCAGGTTTCTGAATTGGCTTTTAAGTGGAGATTTTAAATTTGTTCCTTTTCTAATTTTCTTAGTTGTATACTTAATTTGTATTTCTCTATTTTATTAATGTAAGCATTTAGAGATGGAAATTGTCTCCCAAGTATAGCTTTGGCTGCATCCCATAAATTTTGGTGGAATACATCCTCATAATTCTTATCATTGACCCATTCACTCTTTAGGATAAATTATTTAGTTTTTAATTAATTTTAATCATTCTTTTTGTTATGTTTTGTTGAATGAATTTTTGTCCCATTAATGGTATTAATGAAAGAATGCATTTAATATTTCTGATTTTCTACATTTGATTTTAAGGTTTTTGTGTCTTAACTTCTGGTCATTTTTCTGAAAAGTGCCATGTATTGCTTAGAAAAAGGTATAGTCCTTTTTATTTACCTCAGTTTTCTCCAGATATGTGAAGGGTTAATTTTGGATAGGAGTTTCACAAAGTGAGGGGAGCAGTTTGATAAAACACTAAGTTTAATTTAGAAAAAGTTCAGATAGAAACAAAAAGGAGGAAAGTGAGATTATTATTTTAGAGCTTATGGCTATACCTAAAATCCTAAATCCTAAGATTTCTTAAAAAAAACCTATGTTAACTCTCTTCAAGGACATGTTCTTCTTGCTTGCTTTGATAAAGAAGCTCCCTTAAACAGAGATCTATTATATTTACCTTTTCCAAAGTTTTATTTATCTCCTTAACTTCTTTTTTATAAAATTTTGCTTGAATTTATCCATTTTAGAGGGGAATGTTGAGGTTCCCTCTAGTAATATTTTACTCTCTGTTTCTTTATATAACTTTAAATGCCAAGGAGATTAATTTATATTTTAACTTCATAGAATTTGTCAACACTGAAAGCTCTCAATCAAAGGAGTGGTATGGGCAAAATTATGCTTAGGAAAATTATTTGGATGAGTGTGTTAAAAAATGACAAGAGAATAGATGAGGATTTGTGAGTTTAATTTATTGAAATATTGTTCTTACAAAAGTCTGGGCATTAAGTAATGTGTGTTTGACCTTGTGTGATCACATGATTGTAGAGAATGGTGTGATTTACTATAAAAATGTTTAGATAGTATTGACAAGACTTGGGAACTGATTATATATGGCAAAGATGTAGGGTAAGAAGATTCGAATATGACAAACCTGTACATATGTAAGTGAACAGAAAGATGATGTTAAATGTAATGTCTCATAAGAAAATTGTAAGTGATTACAAACATTTGTATGGCCCAGGATAAAAAATAAGGTTATATGACAAATAGTTGAGAATAAGGAATAATATGACATAGTGGGAATAATACAGAATTTGGAGAGAGAAAACTTACATTTGCATATTGACCTGACTAATATGTAGTACAGTTCACATCATTTTCTCTTTGGATATAATTTTCCTCCTAATATGGGAGAGTTGGTATGGATGATATCTAAGGATTTTTTCTAGCTTTAAATTAGTGATCTTTTCTCAGCAAGCAATGGTAAATGATAATTATAAACTCATATTTGACAAACTAAAAGAATCATTTTGGAAAAAGAACTCCCTATTTGACAAAAAAAACTATTGGGGAAAAAAAGCAGCTAACTATGAAGAATTCTATGGATACTCTAGCCCCCAGTAGTGAGAGTGGACCCCAGTAAACTCAAAGCAAGATAAGGGAAGCGGTTAATTGGAGGGAGGGGAAGTTGAGGAATAGTAACAAGCAAAATTCTGATGAGGAGGAACAGAGTAAAAGAGAAAAGAGCAGGATCAAAAGGGGAAAATAAGATGGAGGGTAATACACAGCTAGTAATCATAACTGAATGTGAATGGGATGGACTTACCCACAAAATGGAAGGCAATAACAGAGTTGATTAAAAACCAGAACCCTACTTGTTTACAAGGAACATCTTTGAGGTAGGATGACATACACAGAATAAAGGTAAAAGGCTGGAATAGAATTTATTATGCATCATCTGAAGTAAAACAATCAGGTCTAGCACTCATGATTCAGACAAACCTAAAGTAAAAATTCATTTGATTAAAAGAGATAAGGAAGGAAAATATATCTTGGTAAAAGATACTGGACATTCGATTTTACCATAGTGTATCAGTGTCTGTGTACAATGTTCTTCTGGCTCTACGAATGAAATGGACTTCTGTACTAGCAGCAATGCAATGACCCAGGACAACTCTGAGAGATTTATGGAAAAGAATGCTTTCCACATTCAGAGAAAGGACTACAGGAGTGGAAACACAGAAGAAAAACAACTGCTTGAACACATGGGTTGATGAGGACATGATTTGGGATGTAATAAAGTCTAAACGACCACCCTAGTACACATGAAAAAAGCAGTGGAAATGCATGTTAGCTATGGGGGAAGGGGGCAAGTTGTTGAGGGGGAGAGAATAAGAGCATGAATCATGTAACCATGGAAAAAATTTTTTTCTAAAAAACAAAATTAATAAAATCGCTAAAAATTTTAAAAATAAAAAAATAAAAGATACTATAAACAATGAAGTATTAGCAATACTAAACATATATGCAGCAAATGGTCTAGAATCCAGATTTTTAAAGGAGAAACAAAAGGAGCTTATGGAGAAAATAGGTAGTAAAACTATACCTTCCCCTATCAGAAATATAATAATCAAACTATTAGAAATGAGAAAGAAGGAAAGTGAATGAAATTTTAGAAAATAATTAGAATTAATAGGTATCTGGAGAAAATTGAATAGTTTTGAAAAGGAATATGCCTTTTTTGAGCAGCCCATGGTACATATACAAAGATTGATCATGTAGGTAGGTGATAAAAACATCCCAAACAAATGCACAAAATTAAAAATAATAAATGGAACCTTTTCAGATCATAATGCAATTACAATTAATAATCATTCATGGAGAGGCAAATTAAAAATTAATAGGAAACTAAATAATATAAGTCAACCATAGAAACAATTACTGATTTCACAGAGGAAAAAGACAATGAGAGGACAACACATCAAAATTTATGGGACATAGCTAAAGTGATACTCAGGAGAAAATTTATTTCCCTGTGAACTTATATAAAAAAATTAGGAAAAGTAGATCAATAAATTTGACTTGCAACTAAAAAATCTAGATAAATAATATACTGGAATTCCTAGAAACCAAAGGAGAAATTAATGCAATTAAAAAAAAAACCTATTGAACTAATAAATAAGACAAGTAGTTGGTTCTTTGGGGGAAAAGAAACCAAATAAAATATATAAAGTATTGGTTAATCTAATTTAAAAAGAAGAAAAATAGAATTAGAATCAAATTATCAGTATCAAAGATCTAAATGGGGATTTCACCTCTAATGACATGGAAATTAAGAAAATTATTTTGAGTTAATTTGCCCAATTATATGACAATAAATATGATAACCTAGGCAAAATGGATGAATATTTACAAAAAATAAATTGACTAGAATAACAAAAGAGGAAATAGAATACTTAAATAATCCAATTTCAGAAAAGAAATTGAACAAGCCATCAAGGAATTTCCTAAGAAAAAATCCCCAGGGCCAGATAGATTCACAAGTGAAATATATCAAACACTTAAAGAATTGCTAATCCCAAATACTATAAAAACTATTTGACAAAATAAGCAAAAAATGAATTTTATCAAATTCTTTTTATCACACAAATATTGTAATGATTCCAAAGTCAGGAAGACAAAAAACAGAGAAAGAAATCTATAGATCAATTTCCTTAATGAATATAGATGCAAAAATCTTAAATAGAATACTAGCACAAAAACTACAGCAAGTTATAACGAGGATTATTCACTATGACCAGGGAGGATTTATACCAGGAATGCAAATCTGGTTTAATAATAGGGAATCTATTCAAATAACTGACCACATCAATAATCAATCCAAAAGAAATCACATGATTGTCTCAATAGATGCAGGAAAAGTCTTTAACAAAATACAACACCCATTCCTATTGAAAACAATAGAAGGTATAGGAAAGTGATGGCAAACCTATGGCACAGGTGCCAAACATGACACACAAAGCACTTTCTTTGGGCATCAGGCTGACACTAGTGTTCATTACTAGAAAAGCAAAGGGACTCTGGTGGAGGAGCTCCCTTCCCCATCTCCTTCCTGATTAGAGAAATGCAATTCAAAACAATTCAGAGGTATCACCTCACACCTATCAGAGTGGCCATTATGTCAGTAAAGGTAAATTATAAATGTTGGAAGGAATATGGCAAAATGAGGTCACTAATACATTGCTAGTAGAATTGTGAATTGGTGCAACCATTATGGGAGGCAATTTGGAATTAAGTGCAAAAGGCTTTAAAAGAATGCATGCTCTTTGATCCAACAATAGCACCACTGGGTTTGTATCCCAAAGACATAAAAAAGACTACTTTATTACAAAAATGAATAATAAGGAAATAGGAAATGTGATCATATATGTAAAACCCAGTTAAAATACTTGTGAACTCTGAGAGGGGAGAGAAAATAATGGAGTGAGAAAATAAGAATCATATAGCCATGGAAATTTTTAAAAATTTAAATTAAAAAATGAAAACAATATGGCAAAAATAAGGCATCTACCAATACTTTGTGCATTTTACCAAGATTAAGTCAAAATGGATTCATAAATAGAAGTAAAGTGTGAAACAATAAAAAAATAGGGGAGCACAAATACATTTTAACTCTCAATTCTATGGATAAGAAGAGAATTTAGTCCAAAACAAGACAGAGAGAATATTATGAGTTATAAAATAGATAATTTTGACTACATTAAATTAAAAGGTTTCTACACAAACAAAAGCAATACAACCAAGAATGAAAGATAAACAATAAAACTCCTTTGGGCTCTTCAAATTGCTTTGCAAGGACCATCAAAACATGTATACTTTTTTAACAAGCAATATAGCTACCAGGTCTCTATCCTAAAAAGATTAAACACAGGGGAAAATAATCTACCTTTTCAAAAATATTTATGGCAGTTCTTTTTATGATAGCAAAAAAACTAAAAATGGAAAGGATGTACTTCTAATAGGGAATAACTGAAAAAGTTTTGGTTATATGCTCCTATTGGATGATTACAAATTGTTCAGTCATATAAGAAATGACAAGATGATCCCTAAAATCCTGGAAATAGTTCTATAAAGTGAAGGGAGTAGAATCAGGAGAAAGTTGCACACAGTAACAACCATAATGCATGATGATCCATTGTGAATGACTTAACTATTAACAATATAAGGACGTAGGAAAATTCCAAGAGGTTCATAAAATAAAAGTATATCAACTACCATAAAGGGAAAATGAAATCTGGGTGCAAACTGAAATGTGCTGTTCTTTCGTTCATTTCCTTTATTTCCTTCATGATTTTTTCCTCCAGTGAAACGAATGTGTGTCTTTGACAACATGATGAACATGGAAATATGTATTATATAATAATATATGTATAACTGATATAATATTACCTGCTTTCTTGAGCAAGTAGGAATAGTGAGAGGAAGAAAAATAATATAGATTGCAACATAACAGAAAATGTTCATTACTGATGAATTGAATTGTCATGTAATATGGAAAAAATATTACAATAACTTGAAAAAGAAAACTACCTAGACATTATTAAACAAGAGGTTAAAATAGAAATTTAAAGAATCTACCAATTACCCCTCAATGTGCTCCTCAAAGGAGAACTCCCCAGGATATTATAGCCATTTTTCTGATCTCCTTGGACAAAGAGAAACTAATTCAAGTAGGCAGAAAGTAATAATTCAAATATCATAATACCACAGTTAGTCTTACACAAGATTTAGCAGCTTCTATATTAAAGGATCACAGAAATTGGAATATGGTATTCAAAAAGACATAGAAGCTAGGTTTATGATCAAAAATTGCCTACTCACCAAAACTGAGTATATCCTAGCAAGGCAGGGATTTAATGAAATAGAGGGTTTTCAAGCTTTCCTGATGAAAAGATTGGACCTGAACAGATAATCTGTTGTTCAAATAGGGAACTCAAGAGAATCATAAAAGGGTAAACAGTAAAGAGAAAACAAGGGATCCAACAAGGTCAAACTGGTCAAATTGCATTGCTCTTTGGGAAGATGTTACTTTGTAACTCAAGAATTTTATCATTGTTGGGGCAGTTAGAAGGTGTATTCATAGCCAGACTTTGTGACTAAATAGACTATGATGACATTATATAAAAAATCAAAGGGTGAAAATGGTATTGCACAAAGAGAAGAAGGAAGGAAGAGGTAGAGTAGGGTAAAGTATATCATTTGAAGAAGTGCAAAAAAAAACAAACAACTACTCACGTGGAGAGGAAGAGGAAAGTGATGAAGGGCAATGCTTAAACATTACTCTCACTGGAATTGGTTCAGAGAAGGAATAACATCAGTACTTAGATGGATATAGAAATCTATCTTACTCTCTAAAGGAAAGTATGAGTGGAATAAGAAAAGGTTCAGGGATAACAGAAGTGGAATTGATTTGGAGGATGCAGTATTGAGAAGCAAAACACTTATGAGGAGAAACAGTGAAAGGAGAAAGGAATAAAAGAGGAAATAGGGGGAGGGGAATACACAATATTAGATGTAAAATGACCAATTTTAATTATATTAAATTAAATTATTTTGTACAAATAAAACCAATGCAATAAAAATTAAAAGGGAAATAACAAAATAGGAGGAAAAATTACAGCATTTCTGATACAGGTTTTGTTTCTGAAAAACTAGAGAACTGAGTCAGATTTAGAAGGATAATAGTCATTCTTCAAGTGCCAAATGATCAAAAGATATGAACAGTTTTCAGATGAAGAAATCAAAGCTATCTTTAATCATATAAAATGTTCTAAATCACTACTGATAAGATAAATGCAAATTTTTAAAAATTCTGAGAAAGAAAAATTAAAACAATCCAATATCTATCAAATTGGCTAATATGACAGTAAAGGAAAATGTTAGATTTTGAAGGGGATGTGGCAAAATTGGAACACTAATCTATTGTTGGTGGAGTTGTGAATTCTTCTAAAAATGTGGAGTCCACTTTGGAATTATGCACAAGGACAATCAAACTGGATATACCCTTTGCTCTAGTGATACTATTACTAAGTCTGTACTCGAAAGATATTTTTTAAAATGGGAAAAAAGGTCCTATTTGTAAAAAATATGTTTAAAGAAGCATTTTATTTTTGGTTTTGACAACACATTGGAAATTGAAGAGATATCCATCAATTGGAGAATAGCTGAACAAATTGTGATATATGATTGTGATGGTATACTATTGTGTTATAAGAAATGACGAGCAGGATAATTTAAAAAAATAGAAAGATCTTCATTAAATGATAAAGAATGGATTGACCAGAACTAGGAAAACATTGTAGATAGTAAGAGCCATATTATATCTTCATCAACTGTGAAAAAATAATCTACTAGGAGCACTATGATGATTGAAGAAAATTCTGAAGGCCTTAGGACAAAGAATGCTACCCACCTCCAGAGAAAGAAATGATGGAAGTTAAATTCAGATTTAAACATATCAATTTTCTCTTTATTTGTGTGTATTTTTACTTTGGGGTGACAAGTATGGAAATATTTTGCATGATCATACATGTATAAAGGAGATCAAATTTCTTATTAACTCAGTAAAGGGTAAGGACTAGGAGGGAGCCAATTTAGATTGCGTAATTTCAGAAAACACACATAAAAACCATTATTATATAGAATTGGGAAAATAAAAGTATTTAAAAATTTTTAAAAGAGAGATGCCTCTATCCACATACCTATCCCTATTTTTTCCTCCCCTCCAGAAACTGTTTTCTGGCATTCTTATTTCTAAATTGGTTAAATTATTAAAAACTCCACAATCACCACCAGCAGCAAAATAAACGCACACTAAAGCTTTAAGCAGCAGTATCTAGTAGTAGAGTGAAAATAGTACTAGAGTTGGTTTGTGAGGATCTAGGTTAGTACCCAGGCTTTCTACTTAGTATATGTTTGACCTTTTTCAAGTCACGCCACATGTCTAGGACTCCATTTATTCATAAAAATAAAGGATCATGAAGCTAAATTTCCTTATAGGTCTTAATTGAAGAACTTATGATGTATCTTCTTTAGGGACTAGATACAATGGATAGAACACAATGGGATTGCCTACTTTTGCTTGAAGTAATTGGTTGCAATTGCTCCCAAGATGTTAATTGTAACCAATTATTATGTTGGATGTGTCCACTGAAATTATAAATCATGACAAAGGTGGATTTGATTAATGATGATCTCTGTCCACATTATTTGCATGGAGTACCTTGAATATGCTGAAAGTGCTTCTCTAATTAAAAAAAACTATTGAAATTGGACAACATTCATACACAGTAATGGACATATCCCAAATATGCAATTTATCAGACAAAAATTCATATTTCCTTATAATGTAGTGCTCTTGAAATATTTTTTTTCCTTACCTGTGGTCCTATAGGGAACAAAGTAGCACAGTATTTCTGAAGGTTCTGAATAGAGTCAGCTAAGTCCAGAGAATAGTTGTGTTCATCAGAGATATGAAGAGTAGAGCAGTGACAAGGGGCAGGGTTGAAGGTGTGAGCACAATACAATTTACTGAGAGGCAAAGCCAAGATGGCAAAGTAGAGAAGCCCCTAGATGAGCTTTCCCAAATTCACCTCGAAACAACTCTAAAATTATGCTTCAAATTGAATTCTGGATCTGTAGAACCAAAACCAAAATAGTTTGGGTAACAGAATCTTTCCACACCTGGAGCAACACATTCCAGCCATTTCAGGCTATGTGCTATCACTGCCTTGGAGGCAGCTACAGTGGCTGTAGTGACCACTTCAGAACCCTTCAGCCAATGGACAGGGAAGAAGTCATTCAACTAGTTAGAAGTAGATTTCAGAGCCTCTTTTTTATGTACTGGGTACAGGACTATCTTGGGCCCTATTGAAAAGCCAATACATAGTTCTGAACTGTAGTCCAAGGGTCAAAAGAAGATACAGCACTTGTGGCCTTAGGGAAACAGGAGACTAAGTCATATTTCCAGGGAGGGAGATGAGCCCTTGTGCTTTTTCAAGGAGAAATAAGGATCTTCATCTCAATTCCAAGATAGAAGAGAGCACAAGTAATTGAGGCTGCAGGAGAGTGGGGTGGGAGGCTGTGGAAGGGGGGCAGGTAGCTATCAGCAGGGGTGCTAACAAGGATGGCTGCAGGTAAGCAAGATCCTTTCTTGGTTAAATACTAGAGCCTTTCAAATTGTAGTACCTTGAAAGCACACCCAACTTGCATACCCATAGAGATAACTATGCAAACAGGAATAAAAAAGCCTTAATCTTACAAAAAATGACCCCTCCACCTTGGGAGCAGATGATCAGTTTAACCTAAAAGGGAAGAAATAAACTATTAGGTCTGGTCATCCTTGGATGGCACCAGTAGCTGAAGTAGTACTTGTGGTGGCAGATCAGGCCAAGATGGTAAAATAAGAAAAAAATGGAAGCCTGCCAACTCCCCTCCAAATGACCACAAGGGAACAAAAACACCTCACAATGAATACTGGAGTAGCAGAACCAGTAGAGGAAGGCAAAACAGTGTTCTGGTCCAGAAAACATGGAGACAGCAAAGCAGACTCCTCCATTAGGGTACAATAAAGGAGCACTGAACAAGCATATAGATCAAAAGTCAAGGAAAAAAAATAACCCCCAACTGAACAAAAGACAGAAAAAAAGCATGAAGCTAGAGAAATATCTCACCAAGAGAGATGATCAAAATACAAGATAAGAAGACAGCAGTTCAAAAATGAATAGTCTCAAAGGAAATGTGAAAGGATGGCAAACCTAAAATCAGTCCCTTGAGGAGTTTCCAAAATGATTGAAAAACCAATAACAATAAACTTAGAAGAAAAATTAGAAAATGAAATGGTAAAAAAGATCAACATCTTAAAACAAAAACTTACCAAAAAAGGGGGAAAAAAGCATTATTCCCTAAAAAAGGAAATGGGGGCAGCTGGGTAGCTCAAAAGATTGAGAGCCAGGCCTAGAGATGGGAGGTCCTAGGTTCAAATCTGGCCTCATACACTTCCTAGCTCTGTGACCCTGGGCAAGTCACTTAATCATGATCTTCTGCTTTAGAACCAATACACAGTATTGATTCTAAGATGGAAGGTAAGATTTAAAAAAAACAAGGAATACAGTACATCATATAGGAAAATAACACCCTAAGAAAGGAAGTACAGATGCTCAATAAAATCATGTTGATTAATTCGTGTTAGTAGCAAGAACTGACTTCTGATATTTCCAAGGCCTGCTAGATGAGTGACCACTCTAGAGTGAACAAGATTTACTTTCTTGAGTTCAAATCTGGCTTTAGATATCTATTAGCTGTGTCACCCTGGATATCTGGATGAGTCACTCAATTCTGTTAGCCTCAGTTTTCTCATCTTTTAAATGACCTGGAGTATGAAATAGCAGAACAAAGACAAACAGTGTCTTTGCTAAGAAAACCCAAAAAGGTATTATGATATTTTTTTGACAAGCACTGTGCTAAACAGTAGAACTATAAATATAATGGAACACTCTGATCTAAAGAAGCTTATAATCTAAAGGGGCAAGATAACACATTAAATGAAGCTAAAAATGGAAAAAGAAGTACTACCTGTATGAATAATGGAGAAAATAAGGAAGAAAGAAGGGCCTGGGCCATCCCTCAAAATGGCATTTCTCGAATACATAAACTTAACGCATAAATTTAGCAGTGGGCAAATGGGGTTACAGGAGCAAAGAAAGAAGGCAGCAGAAGCATGGTTGTAAATATTAGAAGGTATCATATACATTGCTTTTGTTAGCTTTACATATTTAGCTCCAGACACATTATGGAAATGTATTATTGCCTTTATGTTTCCCACTTGGAAAGAAAAAGGTACTACCTGAGATCTAATGAGGAAGATATTATGTTTGTCAATTATTTTCAGGAAATGAATTACACTAAAATTCCATGGATAAAATTTTATGCTGGGCATTTCTACTAAATTAAGAGAGATAGGCTGCATCAAAAAAAATTAGCACCCTGTGTTATAAACTTCATCAATGATGAGATAAAAGATTCTTAAAAATATAGATGATGGGGTCAGTCAGTGAATGGAGATCATGGCCTAGAGACAGGAGTTCCTGGGTTCAGATATGGCCTCAGACATTTCCTAGCTGTGTGACCCTAGAAAAATCACTTAACTCAAAATCTCTAACCTTTAATGCTCTTCTGCTTGGAAGTAATACTTACTATCAATTCTAAAAAGGTAAAGATTAAAATAAAAAGAATATAGATGATGGACAGTGGATTTTTCATGTTATAAAATGATCTTTTTTTTAAATTTCATGCTATCCAAAGAAGTAATAAATATATTCTATTTATCCAAATGATTTGATGTATTAGTGGGAAAATATTGTATAGTCATGTATTAAGATAAGAAAACCTTAGAATTTGGAAGAACTTTGAAGATCATCTAGTTCATCTCAACCAATTTGACATAGCAATATTAAGGAATTATTATGCTCAGATTTCTGTTCATCTATAGCTAGATACTGATTCAATGGACAATAAACTTAATCTTTTATTTTATAGTTAGAAAAATTGAAACCCAGGAAAGATAGCTGACTTGGGTATAATAAAAAAATAATGGGAAGTATAAAAGATAGGATCTGAACTCAAGTCCTAGGGAAGAAACAAAATTTAGATTATAAGATACAGGCAAGCTAAGATTAATTGGTTTTCTGGAATGCATATTTTCATGCGCATATATATATGTACACACAAATGACATACCTTTAAGCCTAATTTTATTATTAACATTTTTTGCATCACTTTCTTAAATCAAAATGCTGAGCAAAAATTAATCAAGGTTTGCAGTATTTGACAAGTTCCAATTCATAAATGTTCATACATAAAAAAAAATCAACTCTTAAAACCAGTTTGAGCTGGCTCCAGTAAACACCACAACCTTGTCTTCATGAATATTAGTAACTAGGAGAATAATATGACACAAAGAATTACAAGTGGCAATGAGGAAACTGGTTAGAGAAATCATAGAATTTAGATGATGGGAAAACATACTGCTAGGGAGATAAAATAACTTCCATTTCCATCACTTAGCACAGCCTCTGAAACACATTAAGTGCTTAATAAATGCTTATTAACTTGCTTTGATTTTTCCTTTTTCCATAAACTCACTTGCTGTTTAGACATACAACCAATGGTCTACACTAGCGATAATAAAAAACCAGCCCATGCAACACAGGTAATCCACAACACTACTAGGTACCGCTGAACCAGATTTAAGTGTAATTGGGAAATAATTAACAAAATTAATTAAAAATACAATTAAACATATGTAACATTATAATTTAAGACTAAATCAATACATAACCTAGTGGGATACTTCCATAAGGATAAGTCAGATTAGTTGCGCTGGTTGAGTTTGACAACACTGGTCCACATCATTCTCCTTCAAATTTCATGTGTTAAATGCCACTTCCTACACTAGTACATTTGCTTCCTTCATAGTGATCCTGTTTTCCCCTTAACTGGTTAGCCCCAACCACGAGTTTGCTAACAAATACATCTCCAATGAACTCTCATGCTTAAAACCATATTTTAATCTATAAGTCAAATAAAAAAATTATACTTAGATTATGACTGAAGTAGGATTGGCAAGTAGGAGGATTCTTCACAGATTGCTACAACAAAGAACCATATCTAGAATGGAGCCATTGCATTAGAAATAGAAGAGGAATAAATTATTGCTAGTGAAAACATTTAAAACATTTCATCATGAAAGCAGAAGGAGGTCATAGAAGCCTCAGCTCAGATACTGGAAAAGGTGGAGGAAAAGAAGTTTCTTCAAGGGAGTTTACTGCTCAGTGGTCTGCTCACTCTTCATTCCTTCTCATATGGAAATTTCCAACCATTCCTAATTTGTCTATAATGCTAGGACTTTGTCTTCCTTTTCTCTTTTCTGGTTAGAGAATCCTCTCTCCTGTGCTTTTTTCCATCATTATTTGTTGTAAAATGGCCCGTGGAGACCTCCCTGTTGAAGTATACTGTTTACAGTACCTCATTTCCTGGGTGTTACACTAACTACTGTTAGAAATGCTTTTCAGTTCTAAGATTCTATCTCTTAAACCACTGGAATAACTAATTCTCCATTCTAAAAATTATAGGATAAATGCTAGAAAGAACTTCACAGATCAGTATCTTTTTTAAGCCAATTAAAAGATCAGGAAATTGAATTGTAGAAATATTAAATAATAAACCTGAGGACAAGGTAAGATAGGTCACGGAGACAGGATTTGAACCCCAGTTCTCTTCTTTCCTGTCTACTATGCCATGTTGACTTCCATTCATTTGAACCTATTATCTGTTTCTTGTTTTATTTTACATACCTGAATTAGGAGGATAATAAGGGATCAATCTCATTCCATTCAGTTTGTTCCAGTTGTAATGGGATGACTCTCACAGGGGTTACATTGGTGAAAACAGAATAAAACAAAAACCAGTTAAGATTCTGCTACAACCTGTACTGTTCTGTCATGCCCCCATCATTCCTGGATAATATTTAGGATTTAGTATATGGAATTAGCTTATAGTTTAGAGGATAAATTGTTTGAACCAATGTTAAGGAACTGGCATGGATATCTTTTTTTTTTCCTTTGGCTATACAATACCCTGATTTTCCATCTCTGTTCATCATTCCATCTCAAAGAAAAGAAAGAGTGAACTAGTTAAGATATGATTAGAGCTGTTAGGTACTCTTTCCCCAATTTATATAGCACTTAACCTTTACAAAGTGTTATGCAGCCAATTAGGCAAGTTACAGGGTTTTAATTGTCATGCTGAGTTTTCATGTAAGTACAGTTTAATTCATGTTTCTTTTCACTGGAGATTTTCTTTGTTTCTTTTTTCCCTATACAAAATGAACCATGTTTATGATGGGATTCAATTTCAGCTTTCCCTTAATGGTTTACTACTTTATTAATTAGTGTGCTTATAGATTCTATTTTTCTCATTTGCATTTTACATTATTTTTTCTATATTTAACTTTGTTTCTCTTTTAGCACATCCTCTTTATTAGTAACTTTTTTCTTCTGATATTGGTTCCCTTGGGTTGCAACTGACTTAATGTACATTAATCATATTATTAAATATAAAAGTCATTCTTTGTATTCTCATTTCATACATATGTAGAGAATATCCTAATTTTTTTAAGTCATGCCAGAAATTTAATACTTAATGGATATCAATGTGACATATAAATCACAGATTGTCAAAGTTGGTAAGGCCTGACAATCTGATCATAGTTAAACAATACCAGCTACTATATATCAATAAGGCATCTGATCTTTGCTTGGTGATTTCCACAAAGGAGGAATCTCAAAATGAGCATGACTGAACCGTAAGTTCAAAAAGCCATCACCTATCACCTATCTCCATTTATAATCAAAATATAACCCTGATACAAAATACATAAGGTCATCATTAGGTAATATGTAAACGCGCCCAATAAATAGAAATAGAAATCCATCACTTATATCTCATCTCTTATACTCAACTGAAGGATGACTTTAATTGTTAATACTTTCCTGATACAAGTCTAAATTTGACTCTTTGCAGTTTTATCCATTGTTTCTCTAATTACCTTGGGAACCAAGCAGTGCAATTCTACTTTCTGTCATTTTGGTTTTTTTAATTTTTCATTTTACATGTTGACAGAATATTTCTGACATTTCACAATCTTCTTTCCCTCCTTTCCATCCTGCACTTTCCCTAAGAAGACAGATAATATTATATAGGTTGTATATATCATATGATACATATTTACATGTTAACCATAATTTAAAACAGGACATATATTGCTTTCATCACAGAAAAATGGAGCCAATCAATTTAAGAATGGTATGTTTCAATCTGCATTTGGATTCCATCAATTTCTTCTATGGTGATATGTGTCATCTATGTCAGTAGTCCCTTGGAGTTGTCCTGGATCCTTGCCTTGTTGATAATACTCAAGTCATTCACAGTTAATTATCATGGTCTCCCAGTTCTGCTCACTTCACGATGCATCACCTCTTTCCAGGATTTTTTTGTGATCATCTTCACGGTCATTTCTCATGGCACAACACTACTTCAGATATCAAAGATAATTGAAAAAGAGACTTTACATGAGACATTTTGTATTCTAGCCTGAGTACTATCAGGCTTTTAATTGGTCTTGCCATGGCAGTATCTCAAATCCTTTCCCTATCCTTATTGACCTTCTTTAGATAATTTGCTAATTATTAAAGTCTTCCTAAAATATGGTACAAGGTACTTTTTGAAACATTCATGATGTTGCCTGTGAAAATCAGTTTATAGCAGCACTATCATCTACTATGACTTAGACATTTAGTCTGTCTTATTGTATCTTTATTTCATTAATTTTTTGATTTCCAAATCAAATCACTGACTTATATTGAAATAATCAGACGACTCCAGAATATTTTTTTTCAGAACAAACAAATCTCCTCCATCTTATTCTTGTTAAGTTTTTTTTAAACCCTTAACTTCTGTGTATTGGCTCCTAGGTGGAAGAGTGGTAAGGGTAGGCAATGGGGGTCAAGTGACTTGCCCAGGGTCACACAGCTGGGACATGTCTGAGGCCAGATTTGAACCCAGGACCTCCCATCTCTAGGCCTGACTCTCAATCCACTAAGCTACCCGGCTCCCCTCTTCTTAAGTTTTTGTTATTTTTAGCACAGTTCTTTTCATTTTATGTTTTCCCTAACGAATTTCGTCTTATTAGATTTGACCTCAAAGTCTAGGTAGTTAAAAACTTTTTGAATCCTCATATCTTGATTCTATTCATTCAAAATATAGTCAGTTTTCTTTGTTCTGGTTAGATCATTAATCTAAATTCTAAATATCTTTCTTTTATAGAGATTATTTTTTATTTTTAAAAATCCTTTTAATGGTCAAATCATAATTAATTGTATATTATAAGAAATTGAAAGCATTTAGCCAATTTATGACTTTTAATTAATTGCCCCTTTATCTGGGGCCAGCTCCCTATATGGTTTTGGGTCCTGAGTGGCATTGGTGGCATAGGATGGTTAAGACAGGAAAAGGAAAAATGAGAACAACCAGACTAGTGGTTAGCCCATGTTGCTCTAATGCTATGGGATTTGGACTTTATTTTATACTGGTTTCAAACAAAGAACACAAAGAAAGAGTCACAGCTGTGAAGGGGTTACAAATCATACACAATCCATTAAAATCTAAAAGTAGAGATATGGGTACAAGGACAAGGGCCAAATTCCAACCACCAATTAGTAGGGGTTTAATTCTGGGAGCAGAAATAAATTTCATGGAGATGTTTACTAATTGCATTCTGCTTTGATTTACAGATCTGCACCTGGTCAGATAGTCTGGACTAAATTGTCTGGCTCCAGTCCTTATCTAAGTAATATATTTTTAGGGTTCAGGCTTCTTAATTATCAAGGAGAGAAATTGTCAAGGAGAGAAATTGTTAACTCAGTAGCTTCTGGTCTGGTTATGGACTCAAAGCTTTCCAATAAGTCTATAATGTTTTTCCAATAAGAAAAGGTATGGATCATAAGAGGTGCCAAAAGAGGGGTCTCAGATTTTTATCTATTCTCATATTGGCTTTCCACAACCCTTGGTTCATATAAAATTTCTATCTTTAGAATTCTTCATGTTCTATGATTCATAGACAAATATCATCACCTATGGAATATATTAGAAAGATGAAAAGAGAGAGAAAAAGAAAGATAGAGAGAGTAAAGGAAAGAGAAACAAAGTAAATTATAGGTCCTTCAAAACTATGAGGAAGAGATGTGTTCTTAACAAAACAAGAATAGGTCTTCAATTTCAAGAGATAATATAGATAATTTTGATTATATGAAATTAAGAAACTTCTTCATAAAATTAAATTATGTCTAAAATGAGAAGAGAATATATTGAATAAGGAAAACAATATCTTTAAAACATTTTTATTCTAGTGTTTGGTATCCACTATAGATAGCTTTAAAAATGAGATGAAAAGCCATTCCTTAATAGATTTGTGATGAAGGACATGAACAACTTTTAAAAGAAGTATTGAAAACTAATAACAATCTTATGAAGGAATATGATAGTTACTACTTTATTAGAGAAATGCAATCCTTTATTGATAGAGAAAATATAGGAAATACATATCAAAGCAATCCTGAAGTTTCATTTCCAACCTAGTAAATGACAATGATGAGAAAAATTAGGGGAAAAATTTCATGGTTGTAGAAAGATAGAAACATTAATGTGCTGTTTTTTATGTATTTATTAGCATTATAATTTTGGAAAATTGCTTGGAATGATGGAAAAAATGATTAAAGTTTCTATACACTTTAACCCAGAAATTTTACTACTACTCATATATTGATATTGTCATCTGTAAAAAGAAAGAACACACACCCCAAAATATAAAAGCAAACATGTTTGTGGTACCAATGCACTTGAAAAAAAATGAATTGCCATTGAATGGAAAATTGCTAAATGAATTGTGGTACATGAATGAAATGGAACATGACTATTCTGTAAGAAACAATATGGTGAATACAGAGAGGTATGGAAGCACATTAAATGTTACAGAGTGAAGTAAACAGAGTGAAGAAAACAACAAACACAATGACTACAAATATAAGTAAAGATAATAAAAAACACAAAATAATTCAAATCAAAAGTCACAAAATTATAAAAATAAGCATGGCCCTCCAAATACTTATTGAAAGGTATCTCTTCTAATTCCTATGTAGAAATAAAAGGACTATTAGATTGGAACACTGCACACATTTTCAGGTTTGATTGGTTCTATTGATTGGTGTTTATTTTCTGATTTTTCCCTCTTCATCCATTTTAAAAATCTTTGATTTATGTGATGACAACTAAGAAGGAGAGAGGAAAAATCTTAGATAATATAAAATATATAAGATAATAAAATTTTATTTCTTAAAAAGTATGTCCTTTTTAAGCAGGGGTCTGATATTGGTATTGTCAAAAGCCCTGTAACCTCATGAGTATAATCAACTTCATTTTTTTACTACCTATTCAATTTTGTGTCCATATACATGAATATTTGCTGATCAATTGATTTATTGGTCAACTCATTAAATTTAATGTAATCAGCATTATGCGATCTACAGAGAAGATCTGAAAAGCCTTATCATATATAGAAAAATATTTTTCCATTTGGACTCTAAATATAATGCTCTCTGTTCTTCAGTTCTAGTATCTGTCCATACACAGATGTAAACATGTACATGAAAGTACAAAAATGTACATATATATTTGTATAGAAAAATATCTATAGCTATATTTATACATATATTTAGATATACCAAATATATTTATATATCAATAATATATCAATATTAGTATTTAAAACAATATTAGAGAGAGTGGAAGGAGAGGAGGAAGGAGAGAGAGAAAGAGAATCTCTTTTTTTTTTTTTTGGTGCCTGACAATATTGATAAAAGATTGAACATTTAATTGAATTACCACAGAGAAGTAGCTATCAAGTATCTATCCACGGAATATACTTTTCTACTTCCACCCCTTGTATAAAGGCCTTTAAGGATAAATTTTTACTTCATAGATTTAAAAAAAATTATTTAGTCATTAATAAATAATGAACATAGTTGTATTAGGGCTTCCCTAAATTTCTTAGTCAAGTGTATAACTAAGAAAATGTTGTCTGTAGTAAATAACATCTCTGTAAATCTTCTCACTGTCTTTCTATATTTTCATTAAGGATATCCTAAATGATTTTATCTACCATATCATTCTCCATGAAAATGACTAAGTTCTTTGAAAGCAATGCAGATGAAATGACAAAGAGTACCAAGTAATGAGATTTTAATTTCCTTGGGCAAACAATGAGACCTAATATATCACCTCTCCTTTGCCTCTATTTGTGCAATATTTTACTAGTTACCTATCTTTCATGGTTTATGGTTCCAGTTTTTTTTAGTGCAATATTCCATAGGCACACATTAATATAAAAACACATTCGGTATACAATAAGTAGTACCTAATCCAATGTTTACATTTTATGAAGGACAAGAAAAGTAGCTGTGATTTTCCTAATAGCACAATAGTAATAAATGGCAGAGGTAAGATTTGAGTGCAAGTCCTTCCTCTAATTATAAACTCACTTTCCTTTCCTTTGCTGAATAGGTGTTGACCAGTATTGGGGGAGGAAGTCTCTACTTTGAACCTCTCTGTACTGGTATTATATGTTATATAAGAACATGTGTCTATGTAGATCACACAAATTAAATAAAGGCATATATGTTTATGTATATCCAAATCATATTCCAGATACTACAGAAAATAAGCACCACCTCTAATTTTTATCAAGTTTTGGGAAAATAATTAAGCACAGTTATGATCAAGATGTACAACTTAAAATTACTGCACATTTGTTTCCAGGAATTAACTGTAATTGTGTTACATCATTATATATAATTCTACTAAATACATCTATGAAAAAAATATTTCACAATGAATTGATCGCAATTATGTTAATCGACATAGATACTGTATGTCAACTCATATAAACATGTCATTTGATGTAATTATATAAAAAGTTACATGAGTGTTTCCTTCACTTAAAAATGAATAACAAATGCATAGCAAAAATACAAGTCAAAGGGAAGTAAAGAATTGAGTAAATTACCTAAGTAATTTGGCTGAAAAATATATCCAGTAAGTCATCTCTTTTGTTTAAGCCATTCATATTCATTTCTAAAAAAAACTGGTTTTAGATTTCATAGAATATTTTTTCTCCAATAGATTCATTGTGGCTTCACCAATATGGAAGTTTGCTCTAGTAATATAGGTGTCTCTACCCATGAAGTAGATGAAATCACGAAGACAACATGAGAAGTAGCATTTTTGCCCTTAGCTCTTCTATGACCTTACCTACAACAATCTAGAAAGTAGAGCAGACGTAATTTTAGTTGGGAAAGCCAAGAAAAATGTATAGCTATTTTTTTCTAGCCCAGGACATCTTAGAGAGACAATGAGGTTTGTGGACATTAGGGTAGAAGCTAACTAGGTGCACAGTCTGTGGAGAACTTTCCAGTGCTCAAGGACAGTAAGGGGATTAAACATCAGAGGAGGAAAAAAAATCTGTGCAAAAGGAAATCCCAAGATAATACTGTACCAACACTAGGAAAAATAACAGGTGCTTTCTGGAAGTTCTGTCACCCATTACTTTGTTGATGGTATAGTTCCATGGTGGAGAGGAGAAATCTCAAGGTGTAAGGAGTAAGAAACAGGTTCCAGAAACATAACAGTGTGGCTTTAAGCTCAAGAATACAGACTCAGTTCTAACCTTTAGTCCTATACACATAATTCTGCAATGGAATAAACTAGTGTCAAAGACCACAATTAAGGGGAAGCCCTCAGCTCAGTTAATTTGAAAATGGAAAAACTTCCAACAGGCTAAAAATGACTGAAGCTAGTAGAAATTTATGAATTCTCCATCATATACAAGTCAACTAACTCAAACTTATGCCAGGAACTTGAAGAATATGGACCAAGAGTTCTGTAAACAGACCTCTTCCCAGATCACACAACTTTGAAGGTACCTAAAATTTAAAGACCATCAAATGGAGTTGTGAAGGCAGCAAAAAGACACGAAAGTCAAAAGCTCTGACATGAAATCCCCCAGATCCCACTGTGAATAGAGATTAACCTTAACTTAAGGTCTAAAGTCAAGAAGCAGGCTAGAAAATGAGCAAACAAGAAAAAACATGACTGTACAAAGCAGAGATGATGGTGAGAGGGAAGTTCAAGCAAAAACAAAGGAAACAACAATGTCTTGAAAATATCTACAAACAATAAAATAAAAATAGAGATAAGAAACAACCACAATAAAAAATTCAAATTGATTTAAAGAGTTAAAGAGGATATTTAGCAGTAAACATTTTTTAATTAACTACTTGATTTTTTTTTTATTCTGGAAGACAAAGAGGCTAGAATTTTGAGCAAAATAAACTACCCAGAAAAACAAGTACAAACATACAGAGGGAAATGATCATTTAAAAAGCAGAGACCTTTTAAGCATTCCTCCTGAAAAGACTAAAATTGAATGGGAATTTTGACATTCAAATAGAAGACTCAAGATAAGGAGAAAAATGGACACAAGTTTGTGTTATTGTAATGTATTAAAGGAGGCAAAATTGTTTACATTGCTCTAGGACAATGATGGGGAACCATTTGTGAATCCCATGGCATCCTCTACTCCCCCTAGACTGTGTGCCCCATCCCCTGATTTTGTACAATGTCTCACCCACCCCTGCATTCAGGGGAGAGGCCAGGCTACTGGTGGCACTGTCCTGCTCACTGCTTCTAGGTGGGAGGCAGCATTTGGGGTTGGGGTAAGGCTCCTATTTGGCCAAGCCAGGGACCTGTGTATGTCCACAGAGAGGTCTCGGCATGCCATCTTTGGCATGTGTGTCATAGGTTCGCTATCACGGCTCTAGAAGAATATGATACCTGTAACCCCTCAGAATTTTATTATCACTAGGGCTTTTCACACCTATGCACTCTAAGTAGAATTAGACAGGACAGAGATGCACTGGGATAATGGGGAACAGAGAAGAAGAATCAGGAAAATTACTTTACATAAACAAACTGTTCAAAAAACTTTATAAAATGGAGGAGAGAACTAGGAGGGGGAGCAGGCAGCATTTGAATCTCACTCTAATCTAAGCTGGTTTAAGGAGAAAAGTATATACTTACATACAAATTGGATTCAGAAATTTATCTTATAGATCTCAATTATCCAAGCTTGCATATCCTAGATAACTTCCCCACAAATCAATAACAGTATCCCTCCAATATTCTGGGGACTTTAATTATATTTTCTAAACCCCATGTGATATCAGTGGAGAGAATGTGCTTTCCATCAGTTCTCCTGTTTTGTTACCCATCCAGTGAGCTTTTTTATGTGTAAATTAACTCTATTTTCCATTAAAATACTAGCTTTTCCTGACATAGGAATTCTATCACTTCTTCCTATGTATTCACATAAGCTGTCATTGATTAAATTCACTCCTTTTTCATTTCCCCATCTCAGAATCATTATCTCCCTTACATGGTTGCCTCAGGTGGCACTTATTTACACAAGATACTCCATCTCCTGACTCCATGCATTTTCCCTATTCCCTGATTATCACTCATGTCTCTAATTCTCTCCTTATCTTAGAATCTTGGTGTCCTGTTTTCTTCAAGTCCCTGTTGACTTTCTGCCTTTCACAGTTCCCTTTAAAATTAGTTATTTCTCTCTAAGAATATACAAATGTATACTGCCTGTAATTTGTTGGTACTTGGTTGCTTATGTGCTGTTTTTTTCCAGTAGACAGTGAGGTCCTTGAGAAAAGGGAGGAACTGTTTATATTATTATTATTATTATCATTATCATTATCATTATTATTATTATTATTATTATTATTTTGGTTTGGCTTTCATCTCCTTGTCTTTTTATTCCCTGCCCTCATCATAGTGCCAGACTCAAAGTACATTCTTAATAAATGCTTGTTGACTTGACTGAACTTGAATTATTATCCTCAGCTCATTTATTTTCCCTCTACAAGTTGAAGTGTATTTTCCCCCCTTAAATCTGTAAACATGTTCTTTCTCCCTAGATGACTATCAAATCCTTGAGGAAAGGAATTATTTCATTTTTTTTGAGACACTGTGATAGAATGTAAGTATCACTGGCTTTACATTTCAGACATGGGCTTTATCAGGACCTTCATGTTTACTTCTTATGTGACAGAAAATTCAGCTAACTCCTCTGTGCTTGTTTCTCCATATCTCAAGTGAGAGGCAGGATGGACCCTGAGGTCTGTTCTAACCTTAGATGTACAATTCTGTATAACTCCTTACCCATAGATTTGTAATGATATTTTTGAATTGCATTTAAGAAATATCATTTTTGAGTAAATCTAGGAAGAGTAAGAACTTATTAACAAAAGGAAAAAAAAACATCAAGTAAGAATATTCGGTTCAATTCTTATCATCAACTTCAAGATGGAATTAAGGTATAATAGCCTGACATAAAATTCTCAGCAGTTAAGTATCTCTGGCCAGAGCTGAGGAGGGTTCATTTTTTTCCCTAAATAAAGGATACATTGTGACTTGATTGAGGAGAGAAAGAAATAAACTTGTCATAATAAGAACACCACTTGCTGCTTTTTAGTTCCTGTAATGATTTGAAATGTCTACATTGAAATTAAGGCTAAGGAGGAATGAGATAGTGACAGTGTCAGAGAATGAGACAGGGACGGTATGGGAGAACAGAAATATTGATAAGATGTTATCCATCAAATAGCTAATGATTGTCAGGTCCCAACTTGTTTTGTATAGTTTTGATCTAAAATAGCTAGACTTCAAATCCATATTCTGCTTCAGATATCTAGACAGCTCTTTACCTCCAATCTTCCCCACACCTGCCAAAATTATCTTTCTAAAGTACAAATCTGGTCATGCCACTAACCTGAAAACTATTCTGGATCCTTAAGTTGCTCTCTATCACATTAAGTATAAAGATTCTTTCTTGGATTGGTTTCAAAGCCCTTTTTTTAGCTTCCTCCAACCTACCTTTTCAAGGTTTTTTTTTCCACATTACTTCACCTTTTACATTTTAATTTTGAGCCATACTCCCCTAATTTTTGCTCTGTAAGTGATGCATTCTATCTCCCTAATTTGTACTTTCATGACTAGTATGTACTCTTTTCTCACCTCCATATTCCATTGTTTCTAAGTTATTTTTATCAAAAATCTCTTGAGCCATCTCATCTGTACATGCCATTCATGATCCTCCTAGTTTGATACTCTTTGTATCTTCACATGCTCTTAATTTATATAGATCTATTTTCATATTATCATCCCCTGCCTAGCAGATTAAAATCTTTCTGAGGACAGACACATCTTTCATTTTTTTTCATATCCTTAAAAAATAGCATAGTGTCTTTGCCCTTTCATTATACTGGACCTAATTTGTATTGGTATACTAATGCCCACTGAGGAAATTCCCACTACCAGTGTAAAAGATACTTTTCTGCAACACATCATTTTAGAGAGTTTTCAGAGGAAGTAAGAAATTAATGATTTTGCCAGTCAGTATATGTTAAATCCTGGGTTTAAGATCAGACCTTCTTGATCTTAATTCTATTTCTGACATGTTCTTTTGCACGTAATAGGATGAAACAAAATAAATGCTTATTGATTCAGCCTAGACTGGAACAGGCTCATTCAATTTGGGGAATCTCTCTATTTTCACTTCACAATGACAATTTTGGTCAAGTTCTAAATGAGCCAAACTTCATATTCTATCTTAACATTAGAATCACATACTAATAAAAAGTAAGTCACCTATTTTTAACTTTAATTTTCTCTAGTGTTTATTGTTAATCATGACACTGAAACATGAGTGAAAAAAGAGGCAAGTGACTTTGACAAGAGGATAACCTTTAAGGTCCTCTCATGTATGAGTGATGAACCATATAATGGAGTTCAAACCCTTTGTCCTCCAGGCAGACTTTTTATCAGAAAGCCTTCTCTTTATCTTAATTGGAGTTGAGTAAGTAGTAGGTTTGCAAAATAGCCTATGGAAAGTCAAGTGTCTTAGCTTTTCCAAAGGTCTTCTCCAAAATGACTCAAGCCTGGGGATATTTTAGGATCTTTTAGGATAGTTGCAATAGGGAAAAGTTAAAGGTAAAAAAAAGCAAAATAAAAACAAAACAAAAACTAAATGAACCAAAATGGAGAAATTCCCAGAAACAACTGAATGTTCAATAAAAATACCAACACATATTCACACAAGTAGTGAAAGGAACACTGCTCTGAGGCCAACAATTCTAAATCCAAGTAGCATAAAATATATCTTACCTTGAGAAAAAAAGATGCTTTTAATCTGTTATTAGTTTTATTGGCATAGATTATCTTTAACTTGATTTCTTTGAGTATTTTTATTGGTTGATGAATCATAAGTTGCTATGCATGTTTTTTTCCAAAATATTAAATCAAAGAAACTGTCTTTCTATAAAACCATGCTAAAAATATGACTTTTTTGGATGACATTGCCTTGACCTCTCTTTATAACCCTTTAGAAATAGATTTTCAGGCACTAAATTAATTTAAACTCAGAACACACCAAAGTGCATGAAGAGTGTGACTCTGGCAACCCACATATGCAGCTGTTTGGCTGGGAGACAAGCTCATTACCAAGTAAGAAAAACATTTTTGTAACCTCAAATCTAACAAAACTTCACCCTCAAAAATTAAAGTTACTCCATATTTGATAAAGCATAAAATAACCCAGGTAAATGAGAAATAAATGATCTTATGTATGTTCTTTAAAATATCTTAAGAAATCAAAATTAATTATAAAACGATATACAGAGGAAGAATAGATAAAAGAAATCAGTGGTAATCAGTTTCCTTCAGATCTAATGACTTCAAATGCTTAAAGAGAAATTTGTTTTGCTTCAGGCTAAAAAGTAGAATACACACTAAAGATTTCTATAATGCCCACTCATTCTTTAAGTCAAATAACTATGGCTTTAAAACTAAAAACACCAGATTTTAAGACTGATCATATTAAAAAACATAGTGAAATGTATCTTGCTATGCAGCAGTGCTGGGATTTACATTTAAAATCAAACTCATGAACTATTGATATATCCCCCAGGTAAAAGGCAAGTTTATGTGGAATGAGGGAGACTGGTGGCAGCAAGGCAGAGACAGTAAATACAGTATCTGCAGATGCCATCTGTCAGTGGATATTAAAAAATTACCTGCTTTTTCATAAATATTTGATCCTTGCTTACATTACAGACCCATTATGTTCCTCAAATAAAGGAAATAAAAAGTAAATCCATTCAAAGTCTAGACAATTTTTATAAAAATGCACTTAACAATAAATTCTATTTCAGAAGTTTCTTGCAAAACTTTCTCTCTATTTTTAAAATGCAGTTTCAGATGAGATGGTTTAACATTTATAGGTGACCTCAGGTAAGCAGTTTATGCAAAATATTCATGTATTAGAAAGTCCATCATCTGTACTTGAATTTATTTATTTTTTTGTTGTTGAGAATGAATCATTTTAATAGAAATATTAAAACTCAAATTCCTTAAATGATACTACATAGACTACATTGACTATAGAATATTTTCTGTTCTGCTTTGATCTCCCTAGAAACTCTTTAATTATCATTTCTGCCATTATTCCTTCCTACCTTATATTATATATCTCTCTCTAACATCCATATTTTATGGCTTTCAAAATCCATCACCTTGACCCATTGAATACAATATCCAGGAAGTCATGGTATAAATTATGCTTTTGATGCATCTACAATGCTCAGTATACAGCTTTGTAAATAATAATTATATATATATATATATATGCTGATTTATTTTCTTCAGCACAGCTACTCTCTAGCAGAGTCTTACTAGGGGCTATACTAAACAAGATTATAATTAGAAATTTAAAGAAGAGAATTGACTCATATTGACCATGGAAAAGAGTTTTCCTTTGGTAGGGGACAGATTGTCCTTGTGATAAGTTATGTTAATTCATGTTTTCTCAGAGATTTATAGGAGGTGCTATCAGAGACCAGTTACTTATGTTATCATTGCCCCTGTCAACTTTCTAAGACTGAGTTACTAAAGATTTGTCAATCTGTATTAGTGAATAGACTTCACACACTGGGAATTAATTCCTTACACTAGAATTCACATGTCCTGACCCCACATCCCTAAAAAATATAGGTGAAAATGATTTTAATTAGAAATATGATGTAGTCATTCACCTAAGTCCACAAACAAACACCTTGATTTTCTTTTAAATTAAAATTAGCTTATCCATACAATTAGTCATAGAGACTGACAGTGTAGAGAAAACAGCCACAAAGCTGCTCCTGCAGAGAGTCCCAAAGACAAAATTATACAAGAAAAAGGCTAAAGGAATTAGGTAAGGTCTATAATATTCTGGCCAATTATCAATGTTAAATTTTGAAGGCCAATAGAAGCATTTCCAATGTTGATAAGCTTCCTGGAATTGATGTTAACTGAAGGCTTTGGAATGGTTAGCCTAGAAGGTATCAGACTGAGAAGTACAGAAATCATCAAAAATGTTTGCAAGACTATTAGGCAGTCAAGTGTAAAATGCCATAATACTGTGCTGTATTAGTCCAAAGGCAGGAGCAGAAACAATGAATGGAAGCTAAAAGGAATCAATTTTGAATTCATGTGAGAAAAACTTTCTAAAATCTTATAGAATCATAAAATTTTATAATCAGAAGAAAGCTCTCAGTTCAACTCCCATATTATGTAAATAAGAAATCAGAAGACCAGAGTTCAATTGTTTTGCTACTTATTAGCAAAACAAGGATAAGACATCAATTAACTTCACTTTTCTATGTGTCACCTTCTGAAATTTTCTCTTATGTCATGGATCACCTTATGAAGTGATGATTCTTTTAAGTTAAAAGTCATGAAACCTGATATCATTTTAGAACTGCAAAGTCATTATGATTCAAGTTGGTGGATCATCTTTTTCAGGTATTGTGCTGAAGCGACTACACAGATTTGGAGTTTAGGTTAGGCTATATGCAGCAGGGTGATGATAAAGTTTTAACAGCTTGCTCTCAAAAATATATATTCACAATACACTTATATGTTTGATTTTCACTTAATTTTTTCTCCACTTTTCAAAGTTAAGACATTCAAAAAATAATAAATCAAGCTCTGCATTGTAGCTTTTTAGAATTACAAAGGTATAAATCAGTGATGAGCAAACTTTTTAAAGGGTAGAACAAAGGAAAGGAAATGTTCATCTGTCTGTCTGTTTCTAAGGCAACTCTTTAGCAGTTTCATTTTTTTGTATCCTACTTATTGTATTCGTCAGATTAGGAATAATGTCACCTGGCTGGATAGAACATTTCAGCCCTCCCCCCTCCCAATCTGGCCCGCTGGCCATAGTTTGCCCATCAGTGGTATAAACAATCACAATGAAAAATTAACAATTGGCTTTCACAAACTAGTTTAAGATACCTTCAGCACTCTCTTGACTAGATGCATTCTTGGATCCCTTTCAAGGCTAAATTTTCTTGATTCTATATTTTAGTGCTATTATTTGGACTATGAGTATATATTACGGTTTCCTGAATGAACTATTCAGTTATTTGACAATTGTTCCCTGATTATTCAGACTGATAGATTAATAAATAAAGCCAATATCTACATAAAGAAGAGAGATAGGTAACATGGTGGATAAATTATTGGGCGTGGTATGAGGAAGATTCATCTTCCTGAAATCAAATCTGAGTTTAGACACTTACTGGCCCTATGATCCTGGGAAATCAACGAACTCTTTTTGCCTCAGTTTCCTCATTAATAAAATTTTAGGGGTGAAAAATGACAAACCATTCCAGCGTCTTTGTCAAATAAATCCCAAATGGAGTCATAAAGATTTGGACAAGGAGGTTGAGCCACAATGGTAGAGAGGATTAACTACCAAATTACCCTCCAAAAAACTGTGATCTAGTGCCTTGAAATGAATTCTGGAGTACTCAAAACAGATGAAGTGAAGTAATTTTTCAGTCCAAAACAACTTAAAGGCCAGCACAAAGGATCTAGTGCACTGGGATGGAGGTGGAGCACAAAGTAGGATGTCAAAGTTGGTCCCACCTCAGACCCTGACCCTGCTTATAATCAAAGCAGCAGCTAAGATTTCCAAAATAATAAGTCACAGATAGTAAGGGCAGTCAAACAACTTCTCAGGAGATTGTAGGGTTCCTTTGCTGGTTATCTATGCGAGATTCATGTTGCAGTGCCCCATACACAGATCCAAGTAACTGTTCTGGGTCATGGTTTCAAGGTGAAAAAGGAGCAGCCACACATCAGTGCTTGCAGCCACAGGAGAGCAGGGGAGCAGGGGACCATGGTGGCAGTTCCAAGGGATGGAAGAGTGCTTGTGCCTACTCACACCTCTCCTTACATCATACTACCTGGAAGAACTAGAAGTAGATAGATCCCCAGAGAACTATGAAGGCAGCTGAATAAAGAACCTGAAGTTTGGAATAGTGCTCCCTTCACCACAGTTTTCTTGTAAGTCCAAAAAACTTTATCATTATTAGGGTAGGTCAAAGGGGTTTGCAGAAACTGAGGGTAAGAATATAAGCTGAATATTATGGGATGGTATGAAAAATAAAATTAAAAGCAAAATAAATAGGAATGCATTAAGAAGAAGGAGAAGGAAAACAGAATGGGTTAAATTAACACATATAAGAGAGTCATGAAAGAGTGGAGAGAAAGATAGGAGAGGTAGAGACAGAAATATGTAAACTTCAATCTCATTTGAATTTTCTCAGTGAAGGAACAACATACATGATCAATAGGGTATAGAAATCGATATTACACTATAGGAAAGCATGAGGGTTAAGGCGGTCAGAGAAGGGGTGGGGCTGATAGAAAAGAGAGCAAATTGGGGGAAGTAGTGGTCAGAAACTAAAGAGGGGAAAATAGGATGGAGAGTAATACACATAAATCATAATAGTGTAAATTTTTTTTACAATTCTGTCTAATAAAGGCCTTATTTACCAAATATATAAATTAGTCAAATATATAAGAATATAAGTCATTCTCCAACTGATAAATTATCAAACTATATGAACAGGCAGTTCTCAGACAAATTAATTAAAACCCTCTTCAGTCATGTGAAAAATGCTCTAAACCACTTTTAATTAAAGAAATGAAAATTTAAAAAACTCTGAGGTGTCATCCCACACCTGTCAGAATTGCTATTATGAAAGAAAAGGAAAATGGCAAAATTTGGAAAGGATCAGGGAAAAACTAAGACATATACACGGTTGAGGAAGTTGTGAATTGATTCAATTATTCTAGAAAGCAATTTTGACCTTGGAAAGCAAAAGGACAATAAAACAGTTACGTACTTTTGACCCAGAAATATTGTATTTAGATTTGTATCCCAAAGTAAAAATAAGGGGGGCCGAGACCAATATCTACAGTTATTTTTGTGGAGGCAAAGAATTGGAAAGTGAGGGATACCAGTCAATTGGGTATTGACTGAGTAAATTATAGTATATTATTATAATGGATACTATGTGTTGTAAAAAATGACAAACTAGGGGCAGCTGGGTAGCTCAGTGGATTGAGAGCCAAGCCTAGAGATGGGAGGTCCTAGGTTCAAATCCGGCCTCAGACACTTCCCAGCTGTGTGACCCTGGGCAAGTCACTTGACCCCCATTGCCTACCCTTACCACTCTTCCACCTATAAGCCAATACACAGAAGTTAAGGGTTTAAAATTAAAAAAAAAAAAAACTAAAAAAAAAAAATGACAAACTAGAGGAGCTCAGAAAAACCTAGAAAGATTTATATGAACTGAAGCAGAGTGAAATAAACAGAACCAGGATAACTTTGTACATAGTGACAGAAACACCATACAATGAACAACTGTGAATAACTAAGCTATTCTCTACAATACAATGATCCAAAACTATCCCTAATGACTTATGATAAAAGTGTCAACTGCTTCCAAAGAAAAAGTGTTGATAGAGTCTGAATCCAGATCAAAACAAAGATTTTGGTTTTTTTTTTCTATTTCCTTCCACAAAAGAATTAATGTGGAAAATGTTTTTTATGACTGTGCATGTAAAATCTATATGACGATGCTTTTCATCTCAAGGTGGGGTTACATGGGGGTGGTGACAGATGGAGGGAAAGAATTCATTTTTTAATTTTGGAAACTATAATTACATGTAAATGGGGGGAAATAAAATATAAAAATAATAAGAATATTTGAACACAATTAAAATAACTAAACAATTGCATAAAATAATTAAATATAAAATTATTTTGGCAAAAGAACCTTTTATCTTTCCTTTATACAGAAATAATCAAGTATGTCATCCAATGAATACATTTTTGCTGTATTTGACATATGATGAGGTGTTAACTGATTTTTGCATATTTTACCTTTGCAAAACCATAATGTTCATTTTAACATTATAACTAAGACTCTAAGGAAAATATTAATTATTGCTCTTACAAATGGATTTGAATGAATGTTTCTACTCCATCCTCAAGTAGAGGTCATTTATTAACAACATTTGGTAGTCCATAAAAAAATAAGTTATTAGTGAACTCTTCCTCCTCAAATTATCATGATTTTATTCTTATTGATTTTGTCTACCTTTAACCTTATCCCCACCAAGTAGAATATAAACTCTTTAGAAAAAGTGGTTATTTCCATAATTTCAGCACCTAAGACAATGCTTCATATGAGTTAGCGCTAAAGAAATGTAGATTGGTTTAAATGGAATTCATTTGGATTGAATAGAATGGAACTGGAATGAATTGGATTGTGATTACTCAATGAAATACAAATTCCTTGAAGTCAAGAAATGCTTTCTTTTTTTTCTTTGCATGCCCATTACCTAACATGTTATCTTGTAACATATACATATGCATTCATACATACATGCACATATGTGTAAATGTAAATGCACATTGATATAAATACATTAATGCATTCATATATGCATACATACAAAAACTCATCAGGGAAACTTACCAAATCAGAACAGGAAGTACTCTGCAACTTATCATCATAGAGACAATTTGTGATATTAAGAAGTGAAGTCTTTTGCAAAGGATCACACAATCCATATGTTGCAGAAGTGGTTTTGAACCCTGATCTTCCTGAATCTAAAGACAACTCTCTATCAAGGAAATCTAGGACGTGATTGGACTGAAATGCATTGGAGAATAAAGAACTCCATCTCAAAATTTAACATTCCTTTTTAGTGTAATATCATAACATGTCTCTAATGTGGGTGCAATCTGACATGTCGATGATATAGTATGGGATAGATTGTTCTCAATATATGAAAAATCTATAATTATGCATGAAAAAGAAGTATTAGACCACAAGTTCAGAAATCTCTTTTGTCAATCTTGGTTATATGGAAGTTTTGTCTCTCAAAACAAGATTTGGCTTTGTATGGGGAAACTTATTTTGTGCAAAATAGAGCCCTAAAGTAGTATGCAATTGGAACAATTTACCATGCATTTATGGCATTATGAGCTTACTGTATTTGGGTTTGCTCAAATAATTCCTCATATCTAGGAGAAATTGTATCTTCTGCGATGATTTAATCTAACCACAGCTGCAGCAATATAAATTACACTTAAGACTATGCTGATTGATTATAATCAGTTATAATCACGTCTTCTAATTACCATTGCATTCTGGAGGCTTTCTGGAGGCCGAGGACATTTAAGCCTACTCAGCACCCTGCTATATAAAGAAGATTAGTTGTTACTTCTGACAATCTCAGTCAACATTCCAACCCACATATAAACACTCCATTTTATTCAATGTATTGTCCAAGCATCAAATAAATTTCTTTATGTGCCCTCAAAAGGTGAAATGGAATCATATGCAAGGCAAGAAGGTATTAAATATTGTTTGTACATAAAGCATCTTCAGTAAATTGTTTACAATCCATTTTACTAAATGTATGAAAAATCAATTTTCTTGCTGTCCCCTTGATCTTTATTAAAGCTCTTGTCAGGTATTCATGGAGTTCTTTATTGGAATAAGGGACATGTGCCTCTCTCAGGCACTACTAATTGTCAGGCAGAATCTTATCAAGCATTATGGGAATTAGAAATACTTTCTATCTATCCATATGGATTCATCATTTAATATAAAAGATGCATGTCACACGAGGGGGCTTTATGGTATTTGATTTATTTCCACTAAGAATGAGTTTGTCATGAAATTCTCTAGGTCTCTTGAGAATTGACCATTTGGGGTGTTTAACTTCTGGATCTTTAAACCTAAAGCCAAATCTCATATTCTCAACTCTCTACTTAACCTTCCCTACTTGTTTCCTCTTTGTACCTCCCACCTCTTCTACCATCTGGTAAGGCTTCTGTGTGGGCAGAAAATGTGTGATGATTTGCCCAATTTTCAACTCCACAGCCAAACTCTTAGAGTAAGTACAACTCAATGGAAAACATTCCCTATGAATGGGAATGATTTTATTGACTGCCATCAAAATTGCTTCCTTCCAGAACCCCAAAATATTATTCATCATATAATCTAATATTGTTCCCATAAGGCTCATAGTCATGTTTTTAATTTGCCAGACAACTTCGGATTTGTTCTATTCTAGATTTAAAAAGGGAGAAATTGCTTTTACAAAAGAAAGATTAAAAGTCTTTTTTTCATTGTTTCAAATAATATTGTGAATATATAGATCTATTCTGTATCTATTCCCTCAATTCATACTTGTAATTTCAGTCTTTTATAAAGGATTTACTATAGGTCACCATTTCAGATTTGGAATACAAGAGAGAGCTAAAGTTCTAGAATTATCTCATCTGGCTCTTCTTTCTGATATTGCTCTCCTTCTGCCTTCCTGGCATTATTCACCATCATTTCCCTGAATTTGGGCAGACAAATTTATAGAAGATTAACATTTTAAAAACCATTTAAACATGGTGGCAGAACAGATGTTGTAGAATCCTGGGTCTAGAATTTAAAGGAATTCCACCAATTATCCAATCCAAATCTCTCATTTTGTTTATTAGAGATGTTGATTTTACCAAGGTAGTGAAGAAACCTCTTTCTAGTATAACTCTATAATACAATTCCTTGATGACATCTTTTGTTCCAGTTTTCCTTCAAATATTTTTATGCTACAAACAGAAGCTGATAAATGTTGTAAGACTATCAGATTCAAAGAGTATTCTTTCTTCTGGTCAAAAATATAAAATTGGATCATTACAAGCTACCTTAAATGAAAGAGTTCCCAAAATTTTCACATATTTTTCTGCCTCATTCATTTTTCCCAAGTTACTGAATTCATCTGAATATTACCTTTCAAGAACTCTATGGCATTTTCTCTTGTATTCTGAATGTGAGTGAAATTCCATGTTATTCTGTCCCTATTCATCAGGCAGCCCCTCAATTACTCTCTGAACTTCCTACAACCAGTGCAAGCGTTAATGACTGAACTAACACAGTTTCTCTAAAGGCATGGCCTAGTCCAATGCTGTCAAACTCAAATAGAAAAGGGGGTCAATAAACTGTACAGAACGATTCTTGACTTAGGAGAACACATATTAGCACTATTTGTTTCCTATTTTTTTATTTAATGATTCCCAATTACATTTTAATCTGGTTCAGGCCTATTAGGGAGAATTGTGGCACTTGTTTGACATCTCTTACCTAGACAGCTTAAATTATACCTAAAACAAGTGGGTGAAACATTTTCCACTAATAGCTGAAACATATTTCCTGCTTCAGAGAAAAACAAAACAAAATACCTGACTTTTCCCTGTCATTGAAATACATATAATTTCTTCCAGTATATCTGAAATGACTGACATCTTTAAAAAAAGCTTGAATACCCACTTATTAGAAGGGATTTCAAAACTCAAATGAAGATAGAAACTAATTCATTACCAAAAACAGCTGTTGAAATCTTGCCAGGGATGGATCTTCAGAAATTATCTTGAAGCAGGTGCAATGCATGGAGTACAAGATATGGTGCCAGCAGACCAGAGTTTGAATCCCTCCCAGTTATATAACGTACAACTTGTTTTATTGTGGTAGTTCATTTAACCTGTCTTTGCTTCAGTTAGAACAGTGATTCCCAAAGTGGGTGCCTTTGCCCTCTGGTGGGTGCTGCAGCAATACAGGGGAGGTGGTGATGGCCACAGGAACATTTATCTTTCCTATAATTGCTATTAAAATTTAAAAAAAATTAATTTCCAGGAGGCTAAGTAATATTTTTTTCTGGAAAGGGGGTGGTAGGCCAAAAAAGTTTGGGAACCACTGAGTTAGAGGTACCTAGTGGCACAAAGGATGGGGTACTAACCCTGAAATCAGTAAGAACTGATTTAAAATCTAGCCTCAAACACCTATTAGCTTTTTAGTCCTGGACAAATAATTTAACTTCTGTCTGCCTCAGTTTCCTTTGTTGTAAAATAGAGATAATTATATAATAGAATGTGAGAGAATTGGTCTCATACATGTAAAGACATCTACACACATGTGAAGTGGCAGAGACTTGTTGTTTGTGGCTCAAGGGAAGCAAAATAAATCTCTAGCACCTTCTCCTACCCCTTTCTAAGGGAAACTTTCAAACATGCCATGAAGGAAAACAGGAAGGTGGAGCCAGATGCCACCACTCTGCTGTTCTCAAGGGGAGAGGAGGTACAAAGCTAGAAATATATCTATCTGCTCCCTTAAATATTGTTCATCTAGGGGATATGATTGAGTTCAATCTAACTTCAAATCACTTGACATTTTGGGGGAAAAGGGAACCTTGTGTATTATATCCAAGACTAGACCTCTATCCCACCTAATACCAGTTCTACAATAAATATACAATGCAGAGCAAAGAGTCTCATTGATCCAAATCAGAGAAAGAATCTGTAGGAGAATACATAACAATCAATACAAAGTGAAGGAAAAACACCCATTGGGAATAAGATAATAGCTCAACTAAAAGAGTGTCCTTTATCTTACCTAATGGGAAAAATCCACAGTCTCTAGAGCCTCACACTAGATATAAAGATGACACAAGATGAACTGTCATCTTTTTTTTTTTTCATTTCTTCTAAGACATTTATTTTCTTGAGCAGTCTCAGATGGAGTTTGCCTCTTTATGTTCTCCCTTAAATCTGTAAGGCGAGTTCCCAATTTGGACGAACATTTGAAAAATGCTTAAAGCTTCATCTAAAGGAGCCTGGCCCCGAAAAAGTGCCATAGAAAGATTCGAAGAGGACTATCACTTGGAAAGTCCATGAAGGACTTGGCTTTAGAAAGTTTTAAAGAGAAATCAATGGGGACTGAAACATCCCACTCTTCTTGTAGGGCAGAGCATTTTTCTTCATCAATAAGGAGAAACTCTCAAACCAATATGTTTTGGGACAATCTACCTTGAAGAGTTACTATGAAGATCACATGAGGTAATATTTGATTTTTAAACTCTTAGCAAAATTTTGGACATATAGTAGATGCCAAACAAATGTGTTCCCTTTGCCTTTCTCCCATTTTCCTCCTCTATAGATTTAGGGTGGTTGACTTCATTGTTCTAAGGTTCCTTCAAGCTTCAAAATTGTGATCTTATGATGCTTCATTAAAAAAGATAGTTAACTCAACTTTCCCTTTCTTATTCTTTCCTTTCATCATATACTTTGAAATAATAATGTTAGTTTAATAAAATTATTAAATTGTTCTGTTCCAGAAATGTGATTTCACCAATATGGGAACTGCTCTACCTCACAAACTGTCAAATCATTTGTGACATAGTCATAGACATTATCCCAAGATACTAAGAGTTTAAGTGACTTGCCTGTGGTCACATAGACAGAGACAAGATTTAAATACATATCTGCCTTTCTTCAGATCTGTCCTTATATCAAATAGGCCAGACAACCCTTACATAATGTGATGTTTTAAAACTATATATGTCTTAATAACAGCCAATTGTACAAATTATTAGCTAATAATTTTTAAAGAATATAAAAATTAAAAGTAGCATGATTTTCAAGAAGTAGAAAAAATAGTGAAACAGTTGTGAAGCTGGATAGATCTACCTTAGTTTTTGCCCATTCATGTTCCTTTAATGTACATTTGGAAATTAAACTTCAGCACTGAAAAAAACAATGAGGCAGGAGGAAAACAGGAATGAGGTTCAAAGGGTAAATTTCATTTATTACAACTTGTTTTTACCAGCAAAATCTAAACCTCTTCATCAGCAGTACTTGGATTCATAAAGGGAGAAGTTGAGCCTATGAGCCCCTTGGGAGAAAATCACCACAAGGAAAAAATATCTCTTAATAGGAGGAAGAATCACCTAATATTCAGTCAGCCTAAATAATTAATACTTTGTATTTGCCTCTGGAAGTTGAAATCATTGTTTTAGGTTTCCTTTAAAATGCTCTGAGAGGCAGAAGAGAAAGAAAACTGAAGAGATTTAAAAAAAATTATAACTCATGGATACTAAAAATTTCATTTAGTGTTCATCCTAAAAAAGGATATGTTCAAGAGAAAGGGGAAAGTGACATAAAAATAAAATCCAGATAGTTTCTCCAACAGAAAGAACTTGAGACTTCTCGAAAGTCCTCTGTCAAAAAGAGACTCAAAGATTTACTGTTTAATCATTACATTCCACAACACAAATAGACCTGGTCATATTTGGAAATATCTTATAGAAAGAATACAAATAATTATCCGGGGAAAAATCGCACATAACCTTTGAAATGATTTGGTTCTTCAATCGTTTCCATGAAATGTTAGGAAGTCTTGGGTCAGTTGTATTCTATGTCATAGAAGAATACCTTCAGACAGGAGATTCTGGATCTATGGAATTATAAGAGTAGTAAAGCACAATTCTGTACACCGTCAATATAGGACTAAGGTAGATTTGCATCTAATCCATGAAACCCTGGCCCCAAATGAATATCGTCTGGGAAGATTGAAGAGTTCCATATTTTAAATCATAGAATTTAAATTCATATGTTGTCTCTGTCACTTATGACTTGGAGAAAATGACAGCCCATCAGGACCTCAAGATCTTCATTGTTAACATGAGGATGTTGGAATAGCTAAACTCAAAGGTGCCTTCTAGGAAAAATCTACAATTATGAATTTAGCTTCATTGCTATCACCAAAGACATGTTTATAGAACTTAATCTATAGTAAAAATAATTTAATAGTAAAATGTGAAAATGAGATGAATTGGGAATCTGAAAATCTGGGTTCAAATTCAAAAATGGGTCAAATATTGGTTATGTGGCCTTGGTCAAATCACCTTATTTCCCTGGTCTTCAGTGTCCTTGAATTCAAAATGAAGGTTCTAAACTTAAATGATCTCAGAAGTCTTAATTCTCATTATAAGGTCATATAAATATAGTCCTACCTATTGAGTATCTAAAAGTTTTTCAAATTATAATATCTTTATGTTGACTACAACATGAATACTATTTGAGGCAACTTTTTGCCACTATCTTTTCAAACTGCTCACATTCCTCCAATATATTATTATAAAAAGTAATAATAATATTAATAATTTTCAAATAATATTTATAATAATGTTTCTTTCATTTTGTGTGTGTATATGTCATGGCTCACTTTGGCAGTTTCATGAAGCCTATGGATAGCTTTTTAGAATAATGTTTTCAAAAGCACAATAAAATGCATAAAATTACAAAGTAAACCAGTTATGCTGATATATAGTTATCAAAATGTATTTTAAGTTCATAAAACCCATGTCAAGTAGCCCTGTTAGATTTACAAATTTCTTTATATCCACAAGCTCATTTGATGTTCACTAGAGCTATAAACTAAATAATCATTTCCCCATTTTATAGGTTAGGAAACTGAAACTTAGGCACATTAATATACGTGAGAGAAAACAGAAAATAGGAAAGAGTCAATGTAGAGGCATTAAAACTCTACTTGGAAACTAAAGAAAGAGAAATAGTGAACATTAATAAATGCATATGCTTGTGTAGCTACATATCATATACAAATATAGGAGGTAATACAGTTGTCAGTCCATTTTTCCTTCATTGATTTTAGCTAGTGATTGACCTATGTCTGCCCATGTGGCAAAGGCCACTTTGTCTCTTTTTAGACATTCTTCCACCTTTGCTTGGTACTTCACTGTACTAATGTGTCACTTTGTGCCAGTCACTATTTAAACTCAATCTGACACTTCCAGGCCAATCCAACTTTGCCCAGAGCTGCTGCTCTGGGGCTGGTGATGTGTTCTCTCTAGAGCATCACAGCTGCAGAGATGCAGTTGAAGTCATGTTATAAGTAGTATGGACTGTTGATCTGTCATTTTCCACTCTTGGCATGTGGCCAGGGTTAGTATTTTTCCGTCCTTAGCCTCCTCTCCAAACCTCTAACTCCTTAAAGACTCATATAACATTCTCTGTCCTAGAAAGGATTCTATCTCATTTCCCCCATAATCAAAACCACCTCTAGTCCATGTAAATATTTTGTATTCTTTTTGTATATATTATGTATTTTACATGACTGCATAGTAAAGTGGTCCATCCACAAGCCAGGAAAGAATAGGTTCAAGTCTTGCTTCTCACTATATGACTCTGGAAAAGTCACCTCTATATGTTCTTGATGATTCTTTTGGAGATTCAGAGTTGCAGATACTAATATGACCTATACTTACACAGAGAACATCTTCACCTTTGAATTAATGTAAATATCTTTCTAATTCTTACTCCTATATTTCATAGCCATTTATCTGTGTACAATAGAATGGGAACTCCCTTAAGAAAGGATTGTCGCATATTTGTCTTTGTATTTCCAAAACCTAATACTATATTGAGAAAAAGAAGATAATTATTGAAATTCAGTAGAAGACTGAGCCAAATCATAGTCATACTTAGCCTTGAACATTTCTTAAGGCATTGTTCAATACCTGTGCAAAAGTCATTCTCATGTATACCATCAGTGATTGAAAAGATATATTTTGACTTTCCCTTTCTTTCTCCAAGAATTCACCTTTTCTGAACATTTCTAGCATGTAGCAATCAAGTCTAGGATAATATAGTCCTTTTCTTTTTCTCACATTGTTTTGTTTGTTTTGTTGTTTGTTTTCCCCTCAAAATATTTCAATCGCCTTTAAACAAAGAGTAATGTTATATATTTAACATGTATCTTTCTCAGCATCCAGGACAAAAGAGATCCTAAAAAATACTGTTCACTGACAGAATAATTGATTGATTAAAGGGGGAAGGAAAACATACTGAATCACAGCTTTCTTGAAGACAGTTTCAAAAGGCTGCCTGCTTTTGCCCTTCAAATACTACAGGAAACAAGTTCAATTTTGTCTTGCCTCCATTTTATCCTCTGTAATCTATATTAAATCACAATTTAACCTTGTTTATTAAAATATTTATGATGTTTCTTTCATAATTTTTATACTAACAAGTATAAAGAGTATATTTGTCTAAAAATTTAAAATTAAATACTTCATCAGTCTTATTAAGATTAAAAGACCCCACATAATATCCTCTAGCATTTTGAGTTTTGCTCCATATACATGGTAGATTATCACATATATACAAATATATATGTAAATATATTCATATACATACATATAATTGTGACTTTTATTGGGTGAAGAAGCCACCATCCTGATGGGAAATAGGTCCATCACAGCACAGAAGTTATCACACACTATGTATTTCAGTTGACAAAAATAACTAATGTCATTGTCAGTTCCTATAAAAAAGCATGACATAAAGTTTGATTGAGTGGCTAGAGAGTTGGCCTCTGAATCTGGAAGACTTGGTGTTAAGTCCTGCCATTGGTATACTGACTTTTTAAAGATTTTAAAACCTAGGTTTTATTAGGCAGTTGAGAACAAGATCAGGTAGCTACCTTTTATGGTGGAGGGTCAGTGGAAAACCATTGGTCGCTCATGCCCAAACCAAAGTAGAGAGTAATTATTGCGTCACTTCCAAATTCTCCAACCTCATACCATCTTCTATCTCCCAGGGGAGATGCAATGTGCAACCTTCAGGAGCAGAGTATTTGGGGGGACCTCAAGTTCCAGTGGAAGCATTGGAAAGAGAGGAAGGTTTTTTCCCCTTTCCTTCCTCAATTGCATATTCTCTTTTTTTTTCAGTGTGATAGAAAACTGTAATCAATATATGACTGTGACATCCATTGGAATGAGTCAACATTGGGCAACTTCACTTTCTTGAAACAGGATTATGAACCCTAACTCTTGGTCACTTTCAGATTATCCATATTAAAGAACAAAATACAATGAACCATTAATTAACTTAACCAGAGTAAATCAATAAATCAAGGTATATATAAGGGAATATGAAGGAAGCATTTTAATGGAAATTTTATTTAATTATTTTCTGGCTTGCATCATTTTCTTAACAAATAAACCAATTTGTGGAATGTATTTTCAAAACAGAGAGAGGGGTAAAGAGAGTTTTCACATTGGACAGGACCTATACTAATGGAATAATAGGCTTTGTATAAAAGGAGAGAGATAGACAAAAAGAAAGAACAAGAGTTACTTACATTTCGATGTTCAGAATGACAAGAACAATAGATTCATTGTATTCCCCTCAACAGACCATACATAGTATGTAGCTTTCAGTTCAAGTATTGAGAAATGAGTATATTCTGAGGATTATGATGGAGAATGGGGCGGAGATCTACCACATGAAGATTGTTTAAAGGAAGTGAGGATAAAGACTAGATAACATTGGGTAGGGGTGAATGTGGATACAGTGGTTATCCTAATTATTTGAAAAATTGTTTTATGGAAAAGGGAATTACTACTTCAGCTGGGTTTCAACAAGAACTAGGACCAATAATTTAAAGTTATAAAGAGGCACATTTGAAGAAAAGGATTATTAATTAAAGCTGTGGCAACTACCTCAGCAGATAATAGACTTTGCCCTTCTCTTCTTTTCTTACTGGTTTCTCTGCTTGGTTTCAACTTGGGATACCCCTAGGATAAATTCATTAGCAAAATTCCTTTACCCTGTGATAAACTCATCACCTAGATCACCTCATTATACATATTATTTAAGCTTTGATACCCAGTACCTCCTCTCTGCCCTCAGTTACTTAACCTCTCAAACTGGAAGCTGGATTGTAGAGCAAAACCTTCTTTAAAAGTCTCTTTTTATAGAAGGCTTAGAAATTGTCAACTAACATTTTTCTATTTTCCACCAGCGTGCCTGGTTTTGACTTCATGAATATCATGTTCATTTATCGGGTATATTTTGTTCCCCTCCCTTTTTAGCTTTCTTTGTAAATTGTTTTTCCCTGTGCATTTGTAAGCTTTCTGAGGGAAGGGGCTATCTTTCATGTTATTATTTGCCACCACAGTGCTTAACACAGTGATGAATAAATAGTTGATCCTTAATGAATATTTGCTAATTATTAAATTCATAATTAGAGGTCCTTCAGCAAAATCATAGGCATAAAATGATGGTTTTAGAACAAAATGTTATCTCAGGTTTCATCTATTCTAAATTTCTCACTTTAAAGATAAGGAAACTGAGGACAGCAGAGGTCAGGGATTTATATATCCCATATTTCAAATATAACAGCACGAATCTTACTTCTTAGAGGTATTTACTAATTTTCTGTTTGGTATCTTTTTAAAGAAGGTCTTGTTTTTGAAGTGGGATTGTATGTGGAATTTATGACTTTACAACAATATTAAGAGACAGACAATATCCCTTACTTAATGTTAGTACTTCTATAAACAATGTAGGATGTCATAAATATTAATTCCTTAATAAATGTTCCTTGGATTAAGGCTAAAACAGTTGATCCACCCAAGTGATTTGTGTTTGCTAAAATGGTCACCTTTTTTTCCTATATAATCAATCTCCAGTGTTGAAAGAATTATTGCCCTTCCCAAATTTTCTTATAAAAATTATCCAACTTTCTCCTTATCTTGAATGTATTCTATCACACTATTTTGACTACAAGTTGTATTCCCCATATTAGATTGTAGCCTCCATTGTCACCTATAGCACAGTCTATTGAATAAATGGTGTTTTGCCATTGAATTCTACTAAATGTTTGTTGCTAAATTAAAGGGGTAAATGTAATTATTCTTCATTTCTATGAAGAAAACACTTTGCCTCTTTTATGTAAGTATTTGAGAAGAAGCTATTTTATTTTATTTTTTAATTTATGGGATTAATTATTTTTTAATTTTTTTAATTTTTAGAAAAAAATTTCCATGCTTACATAATTCATGTTTTTACTTTACCCCCATTCCCCGTAGCTAACTCACATTTCCACTGATTTTAACATATGTGGTCAGTCAGGACTTATTTACATATTATTGATAGTTACATTGGTGTGGTCTTTTCCGGTCTACATCCCCAATTAAGTCCTCATCAACCCAAGTGTTCAAGCAGTTGCTTTTCTTCTCTGTTTCCACTCCTGTAGTTCTTCCTCTGAATGTGGATAGCGTTCTTTTCCATAAATCCCTCAGAATTGTCTTGGGTCACTGCATTGCTGCTAGTACAGACATCCATTACATTCGATTTTACCACAGTGTATCAGTCTCTGTGCACAATGTTCTTCTGGCTCTGCTCCTTTCACTCTGCATCAATTCCTGGAGGTCTTTCCAGTTCACATGGAATTCCTCCAGTTCATTATTCCTTTGAGAACAATAGTATTCCATCACCAGCATATACTACCATTTGTTCAGCCATTTCCAAATTGAAGGGTCTACCCTTGCTTTCCAGGTTTTTGCCACCACAAATACCACAGCTATAAATATTTTTGTACAAGTCTGTTTATCTATGATCTCTTTGGGGTACATTCCCAGCAAAGGTTTGGCTGGATGAAAGGGCAGGCATTCTTTTATCACTCTTTGGGCACAGTTCCAAATTACCATCCAGAATGGTTGGATCAGTTCCCAACTCTACCAGCAATGCATTAACATGCCAATTTTGCCACATCCCCTCCAACATTCATTACTCTCCCCTGCTATCATTTTAGCTAATCTGCTAGGTGTGAGGTGGTACCTCAGAGTTGTTTTCATTTGTGTTTCTATAATTATTAGAGATTTTGAACATTTTCTCATGTGCTTATTGATACGTTTGGTTTCTTTATTTGAAAATTGCCTGTTGATGTCCTTTGCCCATTTATCAATTGGGGAATGGCTTGAATTTTTACACAATTGATTTAGCTCCTTACATTTTTGAGTAATTAGACCTCTGTCAGAATTCTTTGTTATAAAGATTTTTTTCCCAGTTTGTTGTTTTTATACCTATCAAACTACCAAAAACCTTTTTACTGCATTAGAAAAAAATATAACAAAGTTTATTTGGAAGAAGAAAAGATCAAGAATATCAAGGGAAATAATGAAAAAAAAGTGAAGGAAGGTGGCTTAGCAGTACCAGATATTAAGCTATACGATAAAGCAACAGACATCAAAACAATATGGTACTGGCTAAGAGATAGAAGGGAGGATCAGTGGAATAGACTTCTGGTAAGTGACATCAGCAAAACAGTTTATGATAAACCCAAAGAACCCATCCTTTGGGACAAAAATCCACTATTTGACAAAAACTGCTGTGAAAATTGGAAAACAATATGGGAGAGATTAGTTTTAGATCAACATCTCACACCCTACACCAAGATAAATTCAGAATGGGTGAAAGACTTGAATATAAAGAAGGAAACTGTAAGTAAATTAGATGAACACAGAATAGTATACTTGTCAGATCTCTGAGAAAGGAAAGATTTTAAAATTAAGCAAGAGTTAGAGAAAATCACAAAATATAAAATAAATAATTTTGATTATATTAAATTAAAAAGGTTTTGTACAAACAAAAACAATGCAACCAAAATCAGAAGGGAAAAAGGTATTTTCAACAGAAATATTTTGTAGATGCCTGAACTACATTCTGTGCCTCTCACTTTTAATCTCAGTCTATTTTGGTGCAAGATAAAAGGTCAGGCATTTTGAAATCAAAACCAATTCTTTCAAATGTAACAAAATTTGATTGAAGATTTGCTGACCACAAAACCCCTTTGGATGTGTAATTTTTTTATAATTTGAGAAGAAAGGAAACCAACCAAAAATCAACCCGATAACAATGTAGAGGGAAGTTTATACATGGTCAGTGGTAGAAGTTTTGTTGTTCTTTAGTTGTTGTTCAGTTGTGTTAGCTTTTTTGTGACCTCATTGGAGGTTTTCTTGTCAAAGATACTAAAATAGTTTTCCGTTTGTTTCTTCAGCTCATTTCATATATAAAGAACCAAAACAAAAAGGATTAAGTGATTTGCCCAGGATCATAGAGCTAGGAAGTGTCTGAGGCCAGATTTTAGCTCAAGAAGATGAGTCTTCCTGACTTCAGGCTCAGAACTCTATCACAACAACTATCTGACATGGAAGTATTTTGGACTCTCAAGGAAAACAGGAGAAGAAGAGATAGGCAATTTTAAGAATACGAGTGTAAAAGCAGCAGTGAGTTTCTGTCACACCTGAAATTTCCTTTTTTATGGTCAATGAGTGATGACTTCTAAATGGACAATCCTCAAGAAATGTATTTGTTTGTTTTGCTAATGAAAAATTACCAAATTGATCTAATAGGAATTTCATTGAGAAAAACAATCTAGTCAAGAGGAAAGTAACTGGGAAATGGCCTGAAGAAGACCTGGAGAACTTTGGGGAGAGAAAGGAAATAGTAAAGGCATAATACTGTGCAGGTATCATCTGTTTTCTTCAGTTGACATTTTACTTAAATTTAATCGTTGGTATATGTTTAACTTAAAATAAAAGGAGAGGAATGATAATTAAATATCCAAGAATCTGTTTGAATGCTAATATTTTATTATATTCAATTATTTAAATTAATTAATTATTTTTTTAAACCTTACCTTCTGTCTTGGAGTCAATACTGTGTACCAAGTATTGGTACTTGGAGTTCCAAGGCAGAAGAGAGGTAAGGGCTAGGCAATGAGGATTAAATGACTTGCCCAGGGTCACAGAGCTGGAAAGTGTCTGAGGCCAGATTTGAATTTAGGACCTCCCATCTCTAGGCTTGGCTCTCAATCCACTGAGCTACCCAGCTGCCCCCCTGAAATTAATTTAAAAGGAAATTTTTACACAAAATATTTGGTATCTTGACAGTTAATCACTTTTCTTCTTTTTGATCTACATATGTTCCCAGAGTAGTTTCAATTGCGACATTATCATCTAAAAACAGGAATATCTGGGGGACTCCCAAATTTACAAAGAATCCCTCTTCAATTGATATTATAAACATACAAACAGAAAATTGCATGCTTAAAGACATAGATACAGATGTGAGCATGCATATGTTCATAATCATATATGTAACATAGTATGTACATAGATTATGTATTAAATGTGTTTGATGTATAACTATGTATTGATGTGAATTTTGTGTATGTATGTATATATGTATACATAATTTGTGTGATTGTTAAGATTTGTTCCTCTTGAGTTTTGATAAAAAATTATATCAACCAGAAAAGTTTTTCTTTTCTTTTTTTTTTTTTTCAGAAACAAAACCAACGAAACCATGATTAGAACTGAAACAACAAATAGGGCCGGGGGACTTTATAGCAAATGTCTCTAACAAAGAACTCATTTCTAAAATGTATAGAGAACTGAGCCAAATTTATAAAAATACAAGTTTCCCCAATTGAAAAATGGTCAAAATATATGAACAGGCAGTTTTTGAAATTAAAAATATCTATCTATAGCCATAGGAAAATGCTCCAAATCACTATTTATTAAAGAAATGCATATTAAAATAACACTGAGGTACCATTTCAAACCTATCAGATTGGATAATATGACCAAAAATGAAAATGATAAATATTGGGGAGAATATGGGAAAATTGGACGTTAATATACTATTAATAGAAGTGGCAACTGATAAAACCATTCTGGAGAGCAATATGTAACCATTCCCCAAAAGTCATAAAATTATGCATTTGTCTTGACCCAGCAATATCACTATTGGGTCTGTATTTCAAAGTGATAAGAAATAGGGGGGAAGAATCTTCTTTCACAAAAATATTTTTAGCTTTCTTTGTAATGGCAAAGAACTTGAAACTGAGGAGTTGCCCAATCAATCAAGGAATGAATAAACAAGTGATAACATGTGGTTGCAATGGAATACTATTTCACCATAAAATGATGACCAGGATAAGTGCAGAAAAACATGGAAAGGCACATAAAGAAATGCAAAGGGAAATGAGCAGAACTAGAATAACTGTGAATAGAGTAACAGAAATATTGTACCATGATCATCTGTGAAGAACTAAACTATTATCAGCAAAACAAGGTCCCAAGAAAACCCCCAGAGACTCAAAATAAAAAACGCTATTCAAAAGTAAAAAGGAACTGTTGAAATCTGACTACAGATTAAAGCATGCCATCTTTCACTTTTTTCTTCGTTTTTTTAATTGTATGTGTGATTTGTGTCTTCTGTCACAGTATGGGAAATATGGAAATAGGTTTTGCATAAAAGCTGTGGTATAACCTATAACAGACCATTTACCCTTGGGGAAGTGGGAACAGAGGGAGAGAAAGAATCAGAATTGCAAAATGTCAGAAAATAATCATCAAAACATATTTAGACATGTAATTGAAAAAATTAAAGAAAAAATATGAATACTATCTACCTACAGAGAAGGAACTAATAGAGTTTGAATATAAATTAAAGCATCCTTCCTTTATATTTCTTTTTTTATATGTGTTCTTTTGCAACATACTAATATGGGAATGTATTTTTATGTATGCATGTGTGTAATCTTTATCAAACAAATTCTTTCTTAAAAAGTGGGGAGGAAAGAGATTGAAGAATGAAATTAAGAAAGAAAAATGATTAAAAATGAATTTAAAGTATTTTATATGAAATTGAGGAAAAAAAGACATTCTACAACATCAAAATGTGGTCTTCTGTAGGATATGAAATGCATAATCTTGTTTATACCTTCCTTATTCCTTTAGTAAAGGATACCCTGAATATATAAGGAGATTGTTCATATCAATTTTGTTGGTATATAAGATCAAGCATGTTAGTAGTTACACTCATGACTTTTTTCTGTTTTCAGTATCCTCTATACTTTCAGATACTTAGCAAATCCATCTATCAACAAATACCATCAAAGATGCCTTCCTTCCAGCAGGGACCTCATCTACATCAGCTCATTCTACTATAGTTATTCATTTCATCTTAATTTCTATCAGTACTATTTTCTCTCTTCCATGCAAATGTGGAAAACTCAATGAAATTAAATAAGAAAGAAGATATTTATTAAAACATATAAAAATATAGGCACTTCCTACCTAATTGACCTTGGACAAGTCACTTAATACCTATTGCCTAACTCTTATCCCTTTTTTATCTTGGAACTACCATACAGTATTAACTTTAAGATGAAAGGTAAGGGTCTTAATAAAAAAAATAAAATTAAAACCTTTAGAGATCTTTTCCTTAAAAATAATCAGTTGCTTCTCTTAAAGTGCATCCTTTCATAACATTTGGCAGTTTAGCTTATTGTTTCCTCTGTCAAATTTCCTTGAAATCATGTTGTTTTTAACTCTATCACTTTTTATTGCTGTTTCATGAGGAAGAAATGCTGTTATTCTATTATCCTCCAAAAGTTATAAATGGTTTTCTGTTTAAAAATAGTGTTGCCCTTGGTTGGTCTTGTGTTTCTGTCTTGTGAAAACAAATGTGTGCCAGCTAAAATAGTTGCAAAAAAAGATACTTATCACATACCCATTATACTATACAGTAAAGCTTCAGAGTTACAAATGAAATAATCTCTGCCATGAGTAAACTGATACTCTTGGTTAGAAAAATTATTCCCACATTTCAAATTCCAAATCAATTTCAGTGAGAGAAGAAAGACAACATATAGAATATGACATACTAAATGATTCCTGAAAGGATTTGAGAATTATAACATGCAAAGGTAAGTAAACAGCTTTCTAAGTGTGGGAAACAAAACTGCAAAAGTATAAAAGCAGGAGATTGAAGAGAATGTACATGAAACATTAAATGATCCAGGCTGAATGGATCATAGAGAGAATAATTCAGTTTGGAAAGATAGGATGATGGCAGTTTGTGAATGGAATCCAAAGACAAACTACTGAATTTGCATTTATTCTAAAACGCATAGGATATCAACAAATTTTATTAACTGGAGGAAGGATTGATATTATTGACTTGTGCTGTAAAATTATTGATTTGGTAATTGTGGATGTTAGGTTAAGAGGAGATAGATTATATATAAAAATAATTAATAGGTTCCCAAAATAGTTCAGTAAGAGAGTAAGGACATTAAATTGGATAGTGGTTAACTTTTTAAAAAAATTCAATGTTTTTTGCATATTAAATGATTTTTCAAATAATATAGTCTCGAATTCTGTCCCTCTCTCCCTCCAACCCCCAACCCCTCTTCAGATGTTAACAATCTCATACAGATTTTGCATGTGCAATCAGGTAAAACATTTTCCCAAATTAATCCTTTTATAGAAGGAAAGTAAAATACAAAAAAAAAATAAGAAGAAAGTAAAAAGAAAGTGTGCTTTGGTCTGGATTTAGACAGTTTTCTCTAGAAGCAGATGGCTTTTTTGTCGTGAATCTTTGGAGTAATTTTAGATTGGTCACTGTATTTCTGAGAATAGCTGTTATTCATAGTTTTTCATTGTAAAGTATTCCCTTCACTTTATAGTGTTTTCCAAGTTCTACTCTGCTTCAGTTCATATAAGTCTTTCAAAGTTTTTCTGAACTTTTCTTGCTTGTCATTTCTTACAGTACAATAATATTCCATTACAATCATATACAATAACTTCCTCAGCCACATCCAATTTGATGAGTATCCCTTTGCTTTCCAAATCTCTGCCCTCATAAAAAGAGTTACTTTAAATATTTTTATAGCTATAGGTCCTTCTCTTTTTTTTATTTCTTTGGGATACAAACCTAGTAATGGCATTTCTTGGTCAAAGAGTAGATACTGTTTTATAGTGTTTGGGGCATAGGTTCAAATTTCTGTTCCTGAATACTGAACTAGTTCATTACTTCCCCCAATAATGCATTCATGTCCCAAATTTCCCATATTCCCTTCAAGTTTGTCATTTTCCTTTGCTGTCATAATAGCCAATCTGATAGGTGTGGAGTGGTACCTCAGAGTTCTTTTAATTTGCATTTTTCTATAGTGATTAAAACATTTTTCATGACTATAGAGTTTTAATTACTTTGTCTGAGATCTACCTATTCATATCCTTTGATATTTATCAACTGTGGAATGACTCGTATTCTTATGTATTCAACTCATATCTCTATGCATATATCTTATTTCTTGAGAAAGAAGGCCCATATTAGGCTTATAAAAAATTTATACCATTATGATTGCTATGTATATTATTTTTCAGCCTATTTACTATGTTTAGTTTCTGACTTTCACCTCCACCAATTTGGCCATCAGCCCCACACCTTTTACTCTTATCTTCTTTCTCTCCTACTTTCCAGTAGAGTAATATAGCTTTCTATACCCAATTGATTGTAAATTTTCTTCCATCATTGAGCCAATTCTAATGAGATTAAAGTTCACATGCTCTTCTTCCTCTCCCATCCCCACCCTCAATGTGAATGCTTTTTCATGCCTCTTTTAGGTGTAATCATTTGCTCCATTCTATTTTTCTCTTCCCTCTCTCCCCAATTCCTCTTTCATGTCTTAATTTAATTAATTATTTTTATTTCATCACATTATATTCAACTTACTCCCCAAACCTCTGTCCAAATAATGAGTGTTATTTTATGTTAACAAGAATCATTTCCCCATGTAGGGACATACACAGGTTAACCTTATTGAATGTCTTTTGATTTCTCTTTATTGTTTTTTCTTTTTTTTATGATTCCTTTGATTTTTTAAATGAGTCAAATTTTCCATTCAGCTCTGATCTTTTCATCAAGAATGGTTGAAAGTTCTCTATTTACTTCAATACTCATTTTTTTTCTCTAAAGGATTATGCTCAGTTTTGTTGTGTAAGTGATTTTTGGTTGACATCCTTGCTCCTTTGGCCTCTGGAATATCATATGTAGCCTCTCCTATGCCTTAAAGTTAAAGCTGTTAAGTCTTGTGTTATCCTGATGGTGGCTTCATAGTATTTAAGTTGTTTTTTTTTTTTTTGGCTGCTTACAATATTTTCTCCCTAACCTCAGAGTTTTGGGATTTGGCCATAATATTCCTGGGAGGTATCCTTTTGGGGTCTGCCTCTTTCAGCAAGTATTTGTTTCTATTTCTATTTTGTATATTTTTTCTAGAGTATGAGGGCAATTTTCCTTGATGACTTATTGAAAGATGATGTCTAAGATCTTTTTTTGATCATAGCTTTCAGGTAGTCCAATAATTCATGAGTTCTTTCTCCTGGATAAAATTTCCAGATCAGTTGTTTTTCTCGTGAGATACTTCACAATTTCATCAATTTATTTCATTCTGTCAAATTTGTTTCAGTACTCTTTGATGTCTAATGGAGTCATTATCTTCCACTTGCCCAATTCTAATATTTTAAGCATGATTTTCTTGAATGAGCTTTTGTACTCCTTTTCCATTTGGAGAATTCTACTTTTTTGAAAAGAGTTCTTTTTTCAGTGATTTTTGTACCGCTTTTTCAAAAAGGTCAGTTCTGTCTTTCAGGTTTTTTCTCTTCTGTGCATTTTTGTATATATTTTTCCATTTGGGTAATTCTTTTTTTTTTTAAAAGGTTCTTATCATCTTTGTATTTGTAGCCTCTTTTACCAATTGGTCTATTCTGTTTTTTAAGGTTTTAATTTTTTTAGCATTTTTCACATTTCCTTTAATAAGCTTTTAACTCTTTTTTCATGATTTTACTGTATCACTCTTTCCTTTTCCCAATATTTCTTCTAGCTTTCTTATCTAATTTTTAAAAACCTTTCTGAGCCCCTCCGTTAATAACTTTTGTGCTTGATAGCAATTCATATTTTTTGGAGACTTTGGAGACAGCAATATTGACTTTGCTTTCTTCTTCTGAGTTTGAGTCTACCCTGTGACCAAATTAACTCTGTTTAGGGTTTCTTTTATTGTTGTTTGCTCAATTTCTTGCCCCCCCCATTTTTTAGTAGAAAATACTGTTAGTGTTGGGCTCTGTAACTGTGGTGAAGGGAGCACTGTCCCAAGCTTCAGATTTCTTATGCAGCTGCCTTCAGAAGTGGCACTGAGGATCTATCTGCTTTCAGTACTTACAAGGTGATTTGATATAAGAATAGATGTATTTAATAATCTTTCAGCCTATTCTCTGGTCTATGAGTAATCTGATACCCTATTTTACTCCTTGAAACTATGATCAGGTTCTCTTGTTCCGCTTTTGGCTGGAAGCACTGTTGAGTGCTAGTGTTAAAATTAAATAGCTATATACTTTCTAAGAATGAAAAGCTGTAGTCTCTGCCTTCTTTATTACTTGACTTTCTGGGTTTTGTCAATAAATACATGCTGTGAATTGGAGACCTGATGTAATTATCTAGATCTTTTAAAAACACTTTCACCTGAAATATTAAAATAATTAAAACCTGAATGGTTTGATTGTTATTTTGACAAGTTCTCTCAATTCTCCACTGAACTGTCCTGTGTGACATAACAACCATAAGGTGAACCTCCAACAGATATACAGATTATTTTTCCTCTGAGATCTTTTGTTACATCCATCAAATAAGGATAATCATTTTTTCTTACCAATGGATTTGCCTGATTTTCATTCCCTACATATGTTCACTTTCCAACATGCAGAAATTTCATTGACTTTTTTTAATGACAGTTAGATAAAGGCAACAAAGAGTCAGTCAATTGTTTATAAAGCCTTTTATTCTTGTTTTAAAGTAAAGAAGAAAGCTCCTTTTAAAAAATTCTTCAGACATTTCCAGAGAAAAGATATGAGAAGACAATCCCACCTTTCCCTTTGCAGAGGAAGATGATGGATGAAGGTGGTATATTTCAACAAATTTTAGACTTTTGTTATATATTGATCAATTCTTCTGATATTTTTATTTCTCATGGTTTATGGCTTTAAATATATTGTTAGTGAAGTAAAACTTGAAATATTTTATTTAAAGAAATCAAAGTTTTATACTACCACTCTCTCACAGGGAAAATTAATTCCTTTATGATTGTCATATTGACAACCTGTGATTATATCCAACAACCATTATATATGCATCCTTATCAGTACGCTATCAACTTACAAAGAAGTGTTAAAGTGTTGGATCAGATCAAATAAGTATATTAAATGAGCAACACAGCAACTAGGACTAGGAATACCACAAGGACAATGAAGAAGAGACAAAAAAAGAGGAAAGAAAATAAAAATGAGAAAATACAAAAATGAGGTTTAATTTAGTCTTTATTCTAACTTGGTAAGAATAGATTCTATTCTTTTGTTTAATTCTGGTTTAAGAAGATAATAGGAAAGCTCTAGACTACAGAGAAGAGAGAAATATGAAGTTGAAGATTAGTAACTTCAAGATTTACAAGTCAAATGAAGGATATGGGGATGGTCTGTAGAAGAGAATACTAAGAGAGGCATGGAAATTACTGTTGTCTTCAAGTATTTAAAGTTGTCATAGGAAAGATGGATTAGTCAAGTGTTTCTTTTTATGATAAAAGCAATCTTCTTTCTATGTATCTATGAGGGATTTCACATAGATCTATTATTTCTTAGTAGATGAATATGTAAGCCCATTATATGTATAAATTAAGGGTTCTCTTCAAGTTTGTAATGATTGTTCATAGAAATCAAGATTTACAAAAACACATATTTTAATGGACTCTGAAATTATCAGAAAGACTTCTCTATGAGTTGTCTTTTGTTGTGATACAATGATTCCACAATGTTTATTAACTAAAGTAATTACAAATTTTCAAGGCACATAAGTAGTGCAAATGTATTTTTTTCACCTAAGAACTTCCCTCTTCTAACTTTGAACTCCATGTAGCATCCCTGTCTCTTTGATCTGGCTGTAGGTCAGCCTGTCCTTTTGCCTCATTTTTTCTTTCTCAGAAAAATATCAGGTTTATCTAAAGCTTTTCAAATGATATTAAAGTCCTATAGACCAAATATTTTTACCTCCTTCAGTTCTATTCCTCTCCATCTAATCTTACATTTCTACTTGAAAAGAAAGAAGATTAAAAAATAGTTATAATTGGGAAACAAATAAATGTGACTCTTAGGGTGGGCATTGAGAAGATGGTGGGAATAGAGGAAAACTTAGCTTTTCTGGAAAAAGCTGTCTTCAGAAATCAAACTAAAATCAGATAATAATTCATTGAAGTTAATTTTCCTTCATTTTATGAATTTTCAAAGCAATATTTTTAAATGAATGTGCACAGTAAAATATAATATATGCATGAATGATCTACTCAGTATGCCTCCTGGGTCTATTACTTAGTAAATGAAGCAAAAAAAGAAAAACTCTCTATTAAGAGTTAAACTATTGAGTTACTCTTAAGCATACAGTTTGAAGAATTAGCTCCTTTCTTTTTGCTAATGAATGGAAAATGTCATGTCTATTCCTAATGTTTGCAAAAGATGATTGTTTCCTATTAAAATATCCAAAGATTTACATAATTTTTCATACATTCACCTTCATCTATTAGTATCAGAAAATTCCAAATATTTCTAAAAACAAAGTTTTTTTTTTTCAAAATAAGACAAATAATTCCCAAATCCAATCTGATAAAGTTAAAAAAGCATTCATTCTGGGAATGAATATTCTCTGTGTAATTCATTTACTGAGAGAAATCATCATCCCAAAATAATGTAGGTACGAAATTAATATTAGATTTTTGTTGAATGTATTTGGGTACCAGGACAAAACATTGTATATGCAATCAGAATCCCTGTATTTGCATCTCGACATTTCTCTCTTTATACTCAACTTAGTTATATGTCAAAGAAGTATATGAACCAAGCAGATCCAAAACTAAGATACCATATTGATAAACTAGGGATTAAATATAAGAACACAAATCAAAATATTTCTTATTGGTTGTTTCTTATTAAGTAAATTCCCAATCGTTGGAAAAATGGCCACATTTAGCTGGAAAAGAGAAGAGTCAGGATTTGAGGGAGAGATTCAGATAGCTGGTTCCAAAAATTCTGAGTGTAGAAAGGGAATTGGACATGTTCTATTTGGCCTCACATGGCAGAACTACAGGAAATGATAATAAATTAGAGTAAGAAAAATTTAAGCTTTATGTTAGGAGGGGAATTGTCCTAAGAATAGGAATTATGTAAAAATAGAATTGACTGCAGCTTGAGGTAGAAGCCTATCTCTCAATAGGATTCTTCAAGCAAGGACTTTGGTGATCACTTGTAATATTAGAGAGAGAATTATCAAAGTTGAAATATTACTTCTGATTATCAATTGACATGTATTTTACTTTTTTGATTAGAATTAGCTCACTTGAACTTAATTTCAGACCCCCAAATGCTGAATTCGGGTGGAAATAATTCAGGTGAAAAAATTCAAAATAATACAATGAATATTGTTGTAGAAATGTGAGATCAGGAAATCAGGCTAGTCAGTAAAGGTGAACAAGGAAAACAAGATAGACAGTTCCCAGTGCTACAATGATACCACAGATTCTGTAAAATATAGCAAAATTTAGGGAGATGCAAAGTGTGTCAACTGGAGATCATCTGGAATATGAACAATAATCAAAGAGGTTTTGTTATTTAGCACTTTAAGCAAATTGCTCTACTAGACTCTGGGGCTGTAGTGTCATAACTAAAATGATCCTTTCCCTTAAAGAACTTACATTATATAAGGGGTAAGAAGTCAAGCAAATCTATATCTATCAATATACATTAAAAATTCAATCAATGCAACCAATAAACATTTTGATGTGACATCCTAGCAGCTATTAAGACCATAGAAGACCTCATGGAGAGACTGTTTTTGTCAAAGTGAATTTTGAAAGAAACTAGAGATTCTAAGAGGAAGAGTTGAAGAATGTACATTCCAGATATAGGGTAAAAGTAGACTCTGAAAGAGTATGAAGATGGAAAGCTGTATCTCTTTTATGAGCAATATCAAGTTCATCAGTTTGGTTTCACTATATAGTGTATAAAGGATAGTAATATATAATTAGTCTATAAATACAAATGTGAACAAAGTTGCGAGGGGAATTAAATGCCAAAGGAGTTTATATTTTGTTTTTGAAATAACTTGGACCCAATCAATTTTATTGAGTAGAGACCTGAAAAACTCACTCTTGTGCTTTAACAATTTTATTTTTGTTTTATAGCCACACTCTTTGTGTGGCAAAAAAACAAAACAAAACTGGAAAAGGAGGGTATGTCCATCAATTGGGGAATGACTGAACAAACTGTGGTATTTGTTGGTAATGAAATACTATTGTGCTCAAAGGAAAAATAAACTGGAGGAATTCCATGTGAACTGGAATGACTTCGAGGAATTGATGCAGAGTGAAAGGAGCAGAACCAGGAGAACATCATAAATGGAGATGGATACGCTGTTGTAAAATCGAAATACTAACAGCAATGCAATGATCCAAGACAATTCTGAGGAATTTATGGAAAAGAATGCTACCCACATTTAGAGGAAGAACTATAGGAGTGGAAACAGAGAAGAAAAAAAAACATCTACTTGAACACATGGGTTGATGCAGACAGGATTTGGGATATAGACACTAAACAATAACCCTAGTGCAATTATCAATAATATGGAAATAGGTCTTGATTGATGACACATGAAGAAACCACTGGAAATGTGTGTTGGCTGAGGGGGCAGTTTTAGGGGGTAGATGGGAGAGTAAGAAAATGAATTATGTAACTATGAGAAACTTTTTTCTAAAAAAATAAAATAAAAACAATTTTATTTTTGGCAGTCATTTGGAGGATAGATTGAGAGGTGAGGTATTTGAATATGAGGGACCAAATAGGAAGCTATTACACTAATTCTATGAATAAGGTTGAGGACATAATCCCTGTAAATGGAAACAAGAGATTATGAGATATATTTTGGAAGAAATAACTGATTTGGCAACTGATTAGATATGTAAGTAAGAAACAGAGTACAATTAAAGATGATTTCAAATGTGTAATGTTATTATTCAATTATATTGGAATATCCAGTTAGATTGGTGAAAGGATGGTGCAGTCCAGAATATAAAGACATTTAGAAGATGATTGAATTTGGGGAGAGGAAATATTGTTATGTTAGTTAAAATACTTAATTGACATCTTTTCTTTCTGGTTCAAATTTTCCACAAGACAGTTAATTAGTGAAGTATTGGTGGAATTCATGAAAAAAAAAATAATACATGTATAGAAAAAGTTTTGTTATACGCTTAGCAGTAATAACTAAAACTCAAGAAATTGGTGAGTTAACCAAGTGAGAGATTATATGGAGAATAAAAGTGCACACAGTACAGAACTTGAGGGACAAGCCATATTTTGTGGGTTTGATGTGGTTGATGATTCACAAAAGAAAACTCAGATAGCATGGATAGATAAGTAGGAGGAGAACCAGAACTATGTCAAAAAACTCAAGAGAGAAAAATGTATTCAGAAGGAGAAGATAGTTAATAGTATGAAATACTGGTGAGAAGTCAAGGAAGATGAAGTCTGAGAAAAGACCATTAAATTGGAAAAAATAATAGTTCACAGGTAGTGTCAGAGAGATGACAGATGGGCTTAGAAGTCATAATGAAGAAAAACTCACTTAGAAATGAGTGAGATAGAAAGGGAATAGAGACAAAGAGACTACATTTAATTTTTCCTATGATTTTGACTGTGAGAAAGAGAAAGTATAGAGTTGCATAAATAGAGGGAATGGATATATCAATGAGACTGCATGTACAATTCAAAAATTAAACCTATTATAAAGTTCAAATTTTAATCTTGACTCTTAATTATCTAGTTATATCACCAAAGATGAAATAAAGATGAAATACTACACTGACTTTTTATATCAAAATTGATCCTTTTAGCAAATATTTATTAAATATCTTCTTTGTAGAAATTTTTTCTATTGGTAGACAGAAATTAGTGAGGTGGTTATGATAGCAATTATAATTACACAAAAACTTTTAGAAAGTTTCTAAAATCTCTACATTTTTAGGCATTGGTACTTAGCCATGGAGTCCCAAAAAAATTTGTAGAAAGAACAGAAAAGCAAGAAGACAAATCCTTCCTCAGATTTAATTCCATTTATATTTTGTGAAATATAGTGAAACACACATTGAACAACAGATACAATAAAAACAAAATGTTATGTGACCAAGCTCTGGTCTTTTTTGATGTTCATAGAGTTCTTAAGTGGAAAAAAAATAACTTTTGTATCTCCTAAATTCTTTCTTATTGAGCTTCTGACCTATCTAAATAGAGAGAATTTAACAGCCTCAGTCCTCTGATAGAGAAAGCTTTCCTCAGATCTTGAGAGCTTAACCTCAGGGACAGATTCTGCAACCTTGATTCTTTGAAAACATTATCAGGAAATGTAATGGTAGCTAGATTCTTAGTGAATCACATTCTGGTCCATTCAAAGATTTCATTTAAAATGAATTTAGTTTTGTCCATAATAATTAATGAGTACAGGGGACACTATTGGATTCACTCTCACAAGGAAGAACAAAGAAAACTTTTCCATTTCAGAATCTGCATTAAATTCTGCAAAGCTGGTAGATTCAATTTAATGCATTTTCTGAATACCAGAAAGAGCTAATGAGTCTCTCAGTAGCAAATATGAACTGACTTCTTGCACAGTAGGATCACAGTTATGGTCATGGAGAGCATGGAGATATAATTTGAAGGGTAGTAAACCAGGGGAAGGGATGAAAATAGATGTTTTCCTCACTTTGGAAACAAAAAACTTGATGATAAATGCTGGCTGTGGGTCATAGCCTAGTTGACTAAGAAATGAGATAGAGGAGATGAGCTCTAATGTCTCTTCTATATCTGAATCTGTGATTCTTATAGAGCAAATAATTGATGTAGTAGATAGAATGTTAGATTTAGGAGTCAGCAAGAGCTGAATTCAAAGCCTGTTTCTTATGCTTACTGGTTATGTAATCTTTGGTAAGTTACTTAACCTCACCCATCTTCAGTTTCCTCATCAGTCAGAACAATGGAAAAAATTATAATATCTACTTTATTGAGTTGTCATGATCAAAGGAAATTACATTTACAAAGCTCTTTTCAAACCTTGAGTTCCAATACCAATGCTGTCCTCTCCCTCATCACCATCCTCAACCAAAGGAAAGAATGTGAGATTTAAATTATTATCAATTTAAACTCTTAGAAGATAGGAAATATTTCATACTTCTTGTTCTATTCTAAATAGCAAGCTTGGTACTGGACACATAAGAGGTACTTAAGAAATCTATCTTGAGTTGTATTCAATTAGAAATATGCTATCTCATACTCTTTGATAGAAATGACCATTCTCAAAAATAATCTAGAACTTGGTGTCAGAGTGTCAAAGACTCTCTTATTTCATTCTGGTGAGAATGGGCACTCAAACAAAAAAGTGTTAAAGGGGGACAGCTGGGTAGCTCAGTGGATTGAGAACCAGGCCTAGAGACAGGAGGTCCTAGGTTCAAATCTGGTCTCAGACACTTCCTAGCTGTGTGACCCTGGGCAAGTCACTTGATCCCCATTGCCTACCCTTACCATTCCTCTGCCTTGGAGCCAATACATAGTATTGACTCCAAGACGGAAGGGTAGGGTTTTAAAAAAAATTTTTTAAAAAAGTGTTAAAGCCAGCAAATGCAAAGAATGGAAGCAGGCTCCTTTTTTGCTACCTAGTCCCTGACACAAAGAAGGTCCCTCCCCTCCTTCACCATTGGCTGGTTACTCAAGAGTTACAATCTTATAGGAAAAGGTAGCTAATTTGAATGCACAATTTACAAAACCAATTATCCTAATTATTCAAGTAGGTTTTAATCTATAAAAACAAAAAAGGACTGTTTCAATCCTAACTACCTGAACTGGGGCTTAGAGTGGGAGCAAGAAACTTAACTTGTCTTGATCAAAAGGATCCCTCCATCTTAGTGATTCATTGAGAGAGTCCACCATCTTACTAAACTTAATCTCTCATATTCTTCTAAAAGAATTTAAGTATATATTAGAAGATACAAAAAGAAAAAATATGTCACCTAAGAGATTATCATGAAACAGAACCATGTCATAATTAACATAAGCATTTATTAATTAAATAGATACATAGTTTAATTTTAGGACAATAATCTCCTTTAAGATACAACATAATATATCAGATATATTGTAATTCAAGACAGTAAGATCTGTTTGAATCATACTTCTGGTAGTCATTAGGTAAGTGAATATTTACAAGTCTTTAAACTGCCCTCTGCTTCTGTTTCCTCATATATAAAATGGAGATGAAATCATTGGTAGGTCCTGACCAAAATGTTTCTAAATCAGTTTTCTCTTCATTGAATTCTCACTCCCTGAAATCACGAATTATTTGATTTTTGCTCTTTTAACCTCATTGCTTAGTACAGCCCTTGGCAGAGAGAAGGTTCAGAGTAAATACTTATTGAATGAATGAATAAAAAAGACACTCATACATCTATCTCACAACAACATTGTAAGATCCAATTCAGATAATGTTAGTAAAAGGTTTTGCAAAATGTAGTTTGCAATGTAAAACTATGTACAACAGTAACAGCAATATTGTAATCATCAACTATGGAAGATTTAGCCACTCTGATCAATAAAATGATCCAAGACAATTCCAAAGAGTGTATGATGAAAAATGCTATCCACTTCCACAGAGAAAATTAATAAACTCTTAGTCCACATTCAAGTATACATTTTCACTTTTTATTTTTTATTTGCAAGATGGGTAATATGGGAATATGTTTTACACAGCTTCACATGCATAATTAATATCATATTGCTTAACTTCTTAAAAGGTGGGAGATGGTCAGGAGAGAAGGAGAGAATGTGAATTTTTTTAAATGCCTGTTAAAAATATTATTTAAAAGTAAAACTGTGTACACCTGCCAGCTAGTTAATAATTTTGATGAAACACATGTAAAATGTTTTTAAAATATTTCAGTATTTAGCTAAAAATCCAGTGCTAAATAATAGCTTAAGTCTTCAAGTATTTATTGTGAAGTTCACTATCACATACTTCAAGATCATAAATTCTCAAAATGACCAGTAGGGCACAGAAACAAATTGTACTTTAACCAAACTCCTATTGCAGGTCACTGGTCAATCCAAGAATAGAATTCAGAAAATCCCTGACTCCAAAAGGCCTTGTTGAGGTTAATAGCGACCAAGAGTCATCTTTTAGGTATTTCTATAAGATTTGAGGTCTTTTCACACAGATATAACTCCTGTCCTTTGTCAGAATTATTTTGTTTGGTGGTTGTCTTTTTTTTTTCTTTCTCTCAAATCTCAGAAAAAAAATCAACTGATATTAGACTTTCTTCCTTATCTCTTTTGTTGGTGTTTTTAGCTTTTTTTAATTGACTTTATGAAATTTATACGTAATATGAATTTATTATCCCTGTGTAATAAAAACTAGGGACAGCTAGAGGAAAAAAAATGTAGTATAGTTCAGTGACATTGCACTAAAATAGAAATAGAGACCACTAAATTATATATAAGGATACCTATGGACTATGTATTGATTTATAAAAACATGTGTTTTTACTTATTTACTTTTTATGATACTTAACACATTAATATCATATAGGAATTATATTTCAATCTTGTTTGGTCTGCACTCAGGCATGCTTTGGATTGTGTGACTTATAGTCTATGTCTTCTTGCTTCTGACATATGAGATTGCTGGACACAGAGAGAAGCATAACTAGGTTCAATCTTCCTCAGGCATTTACTTCCTATGTAACTCTATAAAATCATCTAAACTCTATGAGTCTCATTTTCCTCCTTTGTAAAAGGAAATGGTTTGACTCATTTAACCTCAAGGTTTCTTGGAAATTAAATTTGGAATAAGGGATAAAAAATCACTTTCAAGCCCATTTTAGTCTTGATAACTACAGTTTAGTTTGAAGAAATCCTATGTTCAAGTCCCACCTCTAACATTGCTTTTCTGTGTAATCTTGAAGAATTCATATCTTAAAAACTAGGGATGTCTGGAACTTAAGTAAATATCTTCTGAGGCCCTTTCTAATTTTACATTTATCACTTTAGTATACAAATTCATTATTTTTGTGCCACCTTTTGTGGGGTGACTTCCCAAATCCCACTGCCACTTATCAACTGGATTCTCAGAAAGCAAGTGATTATTTTGCTTCTCAGTGTGAGTTCAGTCACATTGGTATACTCTTCATTGATCATCCAGTTTACTAATTAGTAAGTCAGAGTTAATTTCTTTCTGGAAAAGGGACATGTATTAGGGTAGTACAGTAGGAAGAGTTGGTATAAAAATATGACTACAAAAATCTGAGACACTTTCTCCTAGAATTATATGAACAAATACATGAGGGAATTGGGCTCAACCTTAGGGACCAAATATGGTGAAAGGGTTATACATCTCCCAATTTAATGAAAGTTAATTTCTTCCTTTCTTGAGTTTTTGTAAAATCCCCTAAAGGTATATATAAGCTATATGCTTAGCCAAGAATGTTGGAATTTTTATGTAATCTTTTTGAAATTGTACTTCTCTCTGTCCTTTGTGGGCCACACTCTGCATCTGCCCTTTCTCCATATGTCCAATTTTCTTCTCTCAGTTCTGTCCTGAATGGATTATTTGTTTCTGATTGGTCCTAGTGCAGAGTCTCCTCCATGATTACAAGGGGAAGAGAGAAGACAGACAGAGATAAAGATAGAGAGACTATGATAACCATTCCTCCCCATTATCTGCCCTTTAATTCAAAAGAAAGATGCTGCAGTGTCCATTCTAGAATCTCCTTCTCTAATATTCTATAGGCTCAGAAATACATCATTTTTTCATTCTATTGCAATACATTTAGTCATCTAATTTCAGAGAGTGACTCAAAGCACTTCACTCCTTCCAAATTGATTAATGAGGTTGTTCACACCTAGTGTAAACCTTTGACTGATTTATTCAGTGAGGGCAAGTAGAAATTCCTCTGATCTATTTTGCAGGTTTTGCTAGTTTATTTGCTTTGCAATTCAATAAAAAAGCATTTTCAAGGATCAAGGTATATTCTATTCAATACTTAGGAGATAAGCCATCCCAGATATTTCTCCTTTAATCAGTTCTGTCCATTGTAAAATACCCTTTTACCAAAATTGCTTCATTTTAATGCTAGGGAACAATATATTGGGCCCCAAGGTTTTTTTTTTAATTCTGTTAGTACATTCATTTTAAATAAAAAGTTCTGAGTCAATCATAATCTCTCTGAACCTCAAAATAAGGATAAAAGTCCTAACATCCTGGAAGATGTTGAATTATTTTCTGTATCTTATATTTAGGTCTATTTCAAATCAAACTCTGAACTCTGTACATGAGGCATAATATGCTTTCAGAAACAAAATAGCCAATTACTTAATCGTATTTGTGAATAGAGAGATATTAGGAGGTGAAGTTGGGGAAAGAATGGATTTTTCCTTGGGATATTCTTCAGCCTGGATCCTCTTCTCTGAGATGTACATAGACCTAAATTCTCTGCTCCTTGTCTCCCTCTTCCCCACACCTTGATCCTCTTTTTGATCCATTTATTCCAAACAGATGCTAAGAATTGCTTCTTACCAGATTCTGTGATAGCTTTTTTCCTTCCATAGAAAAAGCTCAGAGCATGACCTAGTCACTCACAATGGATTTGATTGAATGAAACTAGAGCCAAATTGGGTAGTATCAACCCCACCCTTATACCATAGACACTTGTGTTTTTATGTTTAGGAGGCTCAAGCCTTTTCAGTATCCCTGGATGACACCTCACTAAGGCCCCTAACTCTAACTAGCACTCTGTACCTCAAATACTTGAAGTAATAAATATATTTGCACTGATATTTTATTTCCTAGGTATAATTCAGTTTTTTATAGATAAGCTTGTTGTACCCATTCCTCCCACCAAAAAAATTACAAAGCATAAAGGTAAAATAAGAAAAACTAGAAGATAGTTTAAAAAAGAAAAAAATATAGACAAAAAAGCAAATATTTAGGCATGATCTATGTTAATTACATCCCTCTCCAAAGATAAATTGGAAGATTATACAACATTTATGACTTCTTGACATTTTGTATTTTATTTGGAAAGATGTTCCTGGTTAGAGACTATTCCAATGTCACATATTTGTCAAAAAGAAAACCTGGGAGCAATTTAAAACAGTAAGTTAGCAGTTTTGAAACCTTTAAAAATGGGATCTAGAGAGCAAGGGAAAGATTATAAATTGATCTAGGCAAATGCAGAGAAAAGAGAAAGTCCCTAGGTATCCCTTGGAAACTAAAAAATTCACTCCTAGATCTTGCCTGTTTTATCATCCAAAGACTTACAGAAAGGCTAGTAACAGACTTATATGAAATCACTTTCATTGCTTATATTTGTGTACAGAGAAGTTTGGGGATTAAATTTGCTTCTTTCCTTTGCTTTCCCACTTAACTCTAATTTAAGGGCATGTCTTTCTGAACTAAGGCAGTTTCCTCTTTCAGTTCAATAACAATTTACTTTAGGAAAACAAATAATCCTAAAACTTTGCTCACAGACCTCTTAGTCACATCATGAAAATAACAATAACAACAATTTATTTACTTTCATATAATACCTACTATGTGTCAGGCATTTTAACATAATCATTTTGATCCTTGCAACTATTCTGGGAGCTCAATGCTATTATTATTTCCATTCTATAGGTAAGGAAATTGAAGTAAACTGAGGATAAGTGACTTGCTCAACTTTAGACAACTGGTAAATGTCTGAGGAGCTATTTTAGGTATTATTGACATTAGTGTCAGCACTCTATCCACTGTGCCATCTTGTTATTTCATAAGAATGCTAATGGATTCTAAAATTCCATGCTCTGCTCAAGGCTTTAACAACTACAAAAGAACTTTGCTAAGTCAGCATAGTTCATACTTGGCTTACCCTAGAATTCGAAATGTCCCATTTCATCTAATATGGAAAATTCTAAAATTCACCAGTGCCTCCAAAGTGACCAATAATCCTGTCTGACCAATAATTCACTTGTTTATTTGTTAAGGAGTGGCAAAGTAATCTTGAAGCTGCTTTACAAAAGGGAAGATAAAGGGCTTTTGTGAGTTTTAAACTAAATTCCTTGATTTTGCAAAATCTGTTGTAGAAGACCTTTTTTTTTACAGGTCTTGGTCACTCAGAATATACTGGATTCTTGGTGTTCATGGGAGGAAAGGATTTATATAAGTCTATCTGTTATATAATGATAACTAAAGAGTTGAAGAGCTTCAAAGCTCATTTAATACCATTACTTTATTTTAGATTTGAGGAAACTAAGACCCCAGCAGCTCAAGTGGACTCAGTTTGCATCAATGAAGTGCTAGACAAAGGTTATGGAACCAAATTCTCTTTTTGCAGAGACATTACTTTTTTCTTCTGTAAATCCTTACCCTCTACTTTTTTCCTAGGAAGCTTATATTAGCTAAGAAAACCATCCAGTGGATTTTCACAACAAAGAATGTTTTTAAGCTCTGATACTAATAATCCTTGTGAGGATTACCAGAACCAAGGTACTTTACCTCTCTATGCCTCAGTTCCTCATCTTTAAAATAAAGAAGTTGGACTTGGTTACTTATAAAGTCCCTTTTTAATCTAAGATACCAGGATCTAAGATCCTTGGTAAAGGCTCAATATTTTTGGTACTATCTGTTCTCCAGGCCTGGTTTTGAAGTGTTCTTTCCTTACTTCTGGCTCTTGGTACTTCTAGCTCTTTTAATGTTTAGCTCAACTGCCATGTCTTTCTTCTACAAAGAATTTCTTTGTTAATCCATTTACAAATCATTTATTAAGCTTTTACTGTGTGCCAGGTACTGTGATCTACTCTAGGAATGCATAGAAAGACTATAATATCACATCTACTCACAAAACTCATATTTTTTTCTTTATATGATCACACACAGACACAGAATTATTTGACATTACTTTAAATCTACTCATCTCTCTAAGTGTCATAGCCTCATCTCCTGTTCAGAATAAATAAAAGGTTTTTTGATGATGAAGGGTCTCTCATTTTTTATAGGACCTAATAGAATTCCTCATTTGAACTGAATTGTATCATGACTTTTGAAGCTGAGTCAACTACCATAATAGTTTTTTAAGTTACAGATTTTTTAATAACTTTCAGCATTTGCCATTCCTATATCTTAGCCGCATCCTACAACCTCAGAGAGGCAGCATTAATGGAAGAAACTCCAATGACATAGAGCAGGGGTTGGCAATCTTTTTGGCCGTGAGAGCCATAAACACCACATTTTTTAAAATGTAATTTCATGAGAGCCGTACAGTGCTCACAGTGCGCTCCTGTAACAGCGCCTGAAAAAAAATGACTTCATGGCTCTTGCAGAAAGAGCCATATCTGGCCCTCAAAAGAGCCAGATATGGCTTGAGAGCCACATGTTGCCGACCCCTGACATAGAGGAATGAATCATATTTCTTCTACAGTCTTCTGAGATTTCCCCAGCATGATGCCACCTTCTCTTTCCATAACATTTCTTTATTCCATACCATTTAACACAAGTTACCACTATGTAGCATTGAGCCAATAACCTTTTTACAAATTAAACTAATTATATTTTAAAAATACTACAGAATATTTTGTATCCAGCTGCTTCCTGACCCGGTCCAATTTCACTCAGGAAGGGTTGGCTATTTATGACTTGTCTGACTGAATAACAGTAATTCAAGGCTATATTTTCTTGATCTGTAAAGTGAGTTTGGTACAAGAGGACTTATAAAGTTTATTGAAATTCAAAATATTTAGCCTCTCATGTCTCAGTAATACCCAATCAAGCCTTTTCTTCCTCCCCTGCCTTTTGAAAAAATTATCCTTAAGAAATACTAGACAGGATTCATGGGAAACCTGAAGAATTTGGGAGTGACCAGGACAATAGTGTTCATAATTCTCTTACATAAGCATATGTGATATGAGACCTTATTTTCCAAGATGACATGAGTTCTTCTTGCCTTTATTAAGTCCTAAAGTCACGCAGCCTAGCAATCAACATGATTAGTCACTTGGCCATCAGAAGACCCTGAAATAGCATTATGGAGACATATAAAATGATGCAAAGTGAACAGGACCAGGAGAATATTACATATGGTTACAACAATAATGTATAATAATGAACTGTGAATGAATTATTTTTAGAAATTCAATGCTCCAAGACCACCAAAGGGACTCATGTCAATAAAAGCTATCAACTACCAAAGAAGGTACTAACAGAGTGATTATAAAGATAGAATCACACCATTTTCCACTTTATTTCCTCCATCATATTTTCTTTAGTGTAAGTGATAGATGTCTTCTTTCATAAGATGATCAACATGGAATGTATATTGTGATATTACATATACGTGACCTACAACATGTTACCTCCTATCTTAGGCAAGGTGGAAAGGTGGGAAGAGAATATGGATTATAAAATGTCAGAAAACAATTATTAAAAACTGTACAGTCTTCCCTTGCTATATTGAAGCCTACTTATCATGGCTTCACTGTATTTCAGTGTTTTAAAAAATATATATCTAATTTTGTATCCTTGGGTTTTTGCTATATTGTGGGATTTTGTAGATGAATACCTTACTGTACACAATGGAAATGCAGTACACCACTACTTCTTGCACAAGTTTACCAATGTGAGCTTATAAATGGCACACTATTAAGGTTTTTAAATAAAAGTTTAATAATAAAGTTTTTAATTAATAGTTTTTTTTAAAGAAAAATCATTACAGATGGAATTAAAGGCACCAACTATGAAGATGTGTTCTTTATCCTGGGAATTGATTGGCTCAGTGATCATAGGTTAATAAAAGTGTGGAAAAGGTTGACAAGAGAGTGGAAAGGGTTTATAAAGCTTTAAAATATATATAAATAATAAAATAAATATATCACCACTACTTTGCTATTTTCACTTTTCACAAGAATCTCTGGAATGTAGCTCCCTTAATAGGTGAGAGATCACTGTATTTTCATTTTAAAATATCATTATATTTTATCCATAAAGGGAGTAAATTATAGTAGAAAGATGATTGTGCTCTTAACAAATAGACTAGAATATAATCTGGCCTCCTGCCCTTACTAGACTGACAAGTCTCCAATTTTAAGATGATTCGTTTTCTCATTATCTAAATTAAGAGACATTGTATTATTGTAAAGAAAGTACTCTGTAAACCTTACAAATCTCTGCATATTTGAGTTAACCGATGGTGTTATTATTACTTTTGCTTTTGATTTATCTATATTACTGAAATCACATATCTATTCTCTATCCTTCCTATTTCTATATTTTGTATATATGTCTACAAGGTGGGAAAAATCTTTCCTGTTATAATGTAAACTATTTATGCCCTTTACAATAAATATTTGTTAACTCATAGATTGATTCAATAAGTTTGAGATGCTCTTAGCAGTCCTCTCATCCCACTCATGACCAAAAAAAATTAATCCCTGCTAATATATATACATGATCATCTAATCTTCACTCAAATACATTGAACAAAGTATTTCCTATGCCAGCCCATTTTGGTGATGGAGAGTTCTAATTTTTTGGACAAAAATTCTAATTATGTCTGTTTGAGGCTTTCATCCTTTCCTATTTCTCTTTTTGTACTCTAGATGCAAGGAGAAAAAGTCAAATTTCCCTTCTAAATGAAGGTCTTTCAAATAATTTTAAAAAATATTCCTTGTTTTTCCTAATACTTTGGTAGCAAAAACTAAGAACCTTTCTGAGATTTCATTTTAAATTTGAAATCAGAGATAAAATACTCATCCAACCTAAAATATAAATTAATAGCAAGAGTTAATTTAAATAACCCATTTTAATATATGTTTTAAGATACATACATTCGTACAAATTTTAGATAATGTTGTTGTCATCAATTTTATTCACATCTTTCACTATATATTTTTCTAATAATGCCTCATCGTAGTGTGGAAGAAACACTGGTATCCTCTACCAGGTTTTGTCTGACATATCCCAGAAATTTACAAGCTAGTAAACTTTTGGGAATGTTCCAACAAATACACTGTATATCAGTGAAATAAAGATCATTAAAATTGAGAATCCAGAGAAATATCATCAAGTTGATAACAAAGTTCTTTTTATTTATTTGTTTTCTCCAGATTTATTAATTATAGAGTATTTAGGAAATGAATCATTGCAGTTTCGTTCCATGGAAGCATTTACCACAATGATCAAATCACAGAACTTTGAGGCACTATTACCATTTAAACAAGAAAGATATTAACTACCAAACTTGATCCCAACAACCTATTTATCCATGTATTTTCCTTACATTTTTATAAGCAAATATTCCAACCAAATTTCCTTTGAGTTTATATATTATAAACATAGTTGCTATTTATGAGATTATCATTTTAAAAATTAATTTTTATTAGGAATAAAATAGCCCAATTGTTCCTCATGTGAACAATACCACTCAGTTTTGGGTCTAAATAGCAGCATCTAAATTGATTGTTTGCTACTTAGCATAAGTGCAACACTACAGTACATTTTCTCGAAAGTTGAAATTTTAATGGGATTGTTCAACAGTCCCGGAATGAAAGGCAGAATACACTGTGAAGTCCTATACTGGGTATTTTTCTTTTATGGCTTTAATAAGATGGCTTAATGGTGTCATTACTGATTTTATGTGTTAACCTATAGACTCATTAAATCACTTTACCATTCCTTTAACAACTTCTTCCAACCAGTTTGCTTCCTTTTTTTAGGTTTTTCTCTCCTGATTTGATTTGTACAACTCTGGCACTGTACCCTGTCACTATGGTGTATGGGGGTATTAGTGAAGTATTCCACTGTGGTTCTCTTCTGATCCCTTCAGTAAATAGTCTGGGTTATTTAAGTTGTTTTTATATATTATACAGATTTGTATATTTTTATGTGGCTATACATATTTATAAGTTTTTTAAAAGAATCATTTTGTTTACTTGTACAGTTCAAGTTTATTGTGGAAATATATATTTATGCACACTTTTAAATCATATCATATGTTGTATGAATACTTATTACTTATTCCTGCACCTTTGAAAATTTTTTCTCCCACAGATGATTAGGTATTTTATTTTTGCTTTAAACAGTCATTTTAAAAAGTTTAACTTTGTAGACTATTTACTCTTTAAGTTAAAAATAATAGGAAAACAATATGGTATAAATTACTCTGTATTTTTTTTAATTTCCAGATATACTTAGCTCATAGAAAAAAACAACTTTCCAGACATTCACATTATTCTAATTAATATTGCTTTTAATTTCATAAGGTGATAATACAAATATTTATCTTTTAAATATTACTTTAAGATTTGTAAACTGTTTTACAAATGATCCCACTTTACTCATATATTAATCCTGTGAAGGAAGTATTTTATCATCCTAATTTTACAGATTAAGAAATTGAGATTAAGAGAGTTTAAGACTTGTCCAGGTTCACATAGATAATGTGAGAGAAAGGATTTGAACACAGATTTCACTATAGGCATAACGATTAATCAATTCTATTTATTACCAACATCTTAACTACCATTTCCCCTCAAATCTTGACAGACACAGCTCAGGACCTTTAATCTAAAAACCTTGGGAAGAGCGGTGCTTTCTCCTTATGCCTTTATCTTCCAAACCATTGCAAGAAAATAATAACCATGGAGATGCAATTTGGCAACACTACTTCTACATGCTTCTAACACCGAAACTGAAGAACCAGAATAGAAAGTCCTTGCCTCCACTGTATTTGCAAATATCAAATGATTCTCTATCAGAAATTGTCATAATTTTTTCCATGGAAATGATACTAATTGATAGAAATTAACATTTAATTTGCCATCACACTCTAATGGCCATTGGAATTTTCCATATGACTTGCAGTTTAAACAGTTCACATGTATTTTCTCCTATCAGTACATATAACTTATCACAGTGCTTTGTACATAATAGGCATTTAATAAATGGACCATCCATTTCTTCAACCATTCACAATGCCAGAAAAACTACCTTGAAAAATATCCAGTTAAATTCAAGATGTGGTTCTACTTGACAACATAGTTACCATGCTGATAAAAGTGCAGTATACATTCATGCCCTTGAACCATTTATTACTACTTAAATACCTATATTTTAATGAAGAAAATAAAGACATTTTCAAAGAAATTCATAGTATTAATATGTCTATGCTATGTGGCACAGAAAATGCAATAATGAACTTGGAGTCAAGAAAAACTGAGTTTGAATCCTGCAGCAGATAATTATTAACTGTGTGTCCTTGGTAAAACCACTTAAGCTCTATCTACCCAAGTTTTTTCAAGTGTAAAAGTGGATAATAATCTCATTTTTCCCAGAGTTGTTATGAAGAAAAAATGAGATAATATTTGTAAAGTGCTTTGCAAGCTTTAAAGCATCATATAAGTTCTATCTATTATTAGTAGTATCATTATTAGCATAATTATTTCTATATTGTAAATTAATTTGAAGTGAGATGTTTGTCAAATAGGGGATGGTTAAATAAATTATGATTTATTATTGTAACAATATAATTGTTGCTACAAAATTAAAAAATTAATTTCATAGGTTATTTTGAATATTTCTTTCCTGATTCAGAGTGAACTTGGAGAACAATATCACAGCAGCATTATAATGAAGAATACTTTTAAAAGACTAGAAATGTAAGCACTTCAACAAAGGAACAAAAGAAGCAAAAAAGAGCTAAATGAAAGACAAAAAGAGGATAAACACAAGAAGATGAAGTTACAAAAAGGATAGTGAACTTCAATGCCAAAACAAAACAAAGCAAAATCTCTTCCTGAAAGATAGAGAAAACATACCAGAGAAAATCCTGACTGTGAAATTCAAGAAAAAAATTCACTCATAATTTTCTGTCTCATTCTATAAGGAGAAACAAAAAAGTGTGTAGACATGGGGAATGAGTTTGGTCAGTGGCATGTTAATTCAGGGAGAGGCTGAGACACAGGGCAATGAGGCATCTAAGACAGAGTATCAAGTCTAAATTTAAGATGCTGGAATAGGTGAAAACTAGAAGCTCAGCTTCTCACTGCCAAATTCTAGATTATAGATCCAGGGAAAAAAGATGAAGATACTTGAATATATTAATGGCATTCCAGGGGTAAGAGTGGCTGCTGGACCATAGACTGTGAACCAAACAAAAAACTAGTAAATTTTAAGTAGCAGCTATATGACTTGGACCTCAGGAACAAAGAAAGTTCTTAATTTTTATTTTTAATTTCTATATTTTATTTTTTCCAATTACATGAAAACATTTATTTTTAACATTCAAATTTTAAAATTTTAAATTCCAAATTTTCTACCTACCTAATCATTCCTCATTGAGAAAGCAAGCAATTCAATAAAGATTATACATGGGGCAGTCATATAAAACATAATTCTATATGAGCCTTATTGCAAGAGAAAACAAGGGAAGGAAAAAAGGAAGGAAGAAAGAAAGAAAAGAAGGAAGGAAGGAAGGAAGGAAGGAAGGAAGGAAGGAAGGAAGGAAGGAAGGAAGGAAGGAAGGAAGGAAGGAAGGAAGGAAGGAAG
>NC_058133.1:51967602-51985420 GCF_016433145.1 Gracilinanus agilis
GAAGGAAAGAAAGAAAGAAAGAAAGAAAGAAAGAAAGAAAGAAAGAAAGAAAGAAAGAAAGAAAGAAAGAAAGAAAGAAAGAAAGAAAGAAAGAAAGAAAGAAAGAGGGAGGGAGGGAGGGAGGGAAGATGCCAAGGTACTGCATCACAGTTCATCTCTATCATGCTCACTTGTGTTGCCACTAGACATAGATGACTCTGGAAGAGAAAGCAAAGCTGGGAACTTGGCATAACTAAACTTCCCTTAGATTCAATTCCTGCATAAGACAATACATCATCCATTATGTCATTGATCCTCTTCAGAAATGAAGAGTAATCAACCTCACTACCCTATTCCTGGCCATTACTTGTTCAATTATCCACAATTTTTAACATTCTTGAAATTAAATAATGCCCCTGAACATTTGAAATAGTGGTTGAAACAAGTATTGGAGTAAATCTATCCAATATGAGATTCTGCGAACAAATAGATAAATAGATTTAGTTTCTCATCTGGAATCTAAATTTCATTTGCTAAATTATCCTAGGTAAGTTACTTAACTATTCTGGTCCTTTCTTTCCTCATCTACATGAATATTCAAATGGGTTATCCCAAGATATACATCCATGTCTAAAATTCACTACTAAAAAATTACCCTGAACTTCAAATCAGGAGTCCTAAAAGGAATCCCAGACCTAATATCTACTATCCTTCTGATTTTGAGTAATCACATAAACTACTGCCTCAATTTGATCACTTTCTCACCTAGGGAAAGACATGGTGGCTGCAGAGCAGGTACTCAAGGAACTACTTCATTCATTCCCCCTCTTCTCAGTGCCCAAGGACAGTTTCCCACATCCCCATCCCTAGATCCAGCTGCCTCAAGCAAGTAATTCCTATCTCAGCTTTCTGGGGTAATGCAGGGGCTCACAAACAGGTTGAATTTGCCCTCTGGATATTTGAATGCAGAAAAATGTTTGTCAATGTCTCAATTATTTTTATATTAAACCCTAACTTTCTGCCTTAGAATTTATATTGAATAGAGTACCTCGGACAGAAGAGTGGTAAAAGCTAGGCAATTGGGGTTAAGTGACCAGGGTTACACAACTAGGAAGTGCCTGAGGCTAGATTCTCAATCAACTGAACCACCTAGTTGCCCCCAAAATTTGAAACCTTTTTTTTTTGTCAGTAGCAATTATTTTTTAAATCCCTATCTTCTCTCTTTGAATTAATACTAAGTCTAAGGCAAAGAGCTGAGTGTTAGGCAATTGGAGTTTAGTGACTTATACAATGGTACAACTAGAAAGTTTCTGAGACCAGATTTGAACTAGGTTCTCCTGACTCCAGGTCTTCTGCTCTATCCACCATACTACCTAGTCTTACTACTCAGTTCTAAGGACAGGAAAGAGAACACTATAAACCATAAAGAATTAAACCTCTAAATATTATAATGAGGGAAGAATAGTTATAGCATATATTTTGGAAAAAACATTGAAGAATTTGTTAAAAAGTGAGCACTAGTTCTGCTACTTATTAACTGTTACCACTGAATGAACCACTTCATTGAATATCAGCTTTCTCATGTCTATATTAGGAAAAATAATATGCCTAACTGAAATGAGTTTCATTAAAATTTACTGAGAGAATATATTAAATGTGGTGTACAAATGCAAGTGAACAATGGCTTTGGTGTCTCATTCATTGTAGATTTTCTTGGGCAGTCTCAATTTTAAGTATTTTATATGTGCCACTATCCCCATAAACTATTGAAATACATGTTTAGTATTAATATTGTAGCAAATCTTAAATTATTGACTCAAACAAGTAAGCCTAACAGTAAAAATTAAATGAATTTAAAAGGTGGAGGGTCACAAAGTATAATGATAGACTAATGAAGCATTGAGAATAGTTAAAACTCTTCATATGCACTACTGTTTTGCCTTTAAGGGAAGTCCCAAAGTGACTTTGTCTTAGACTGAATAAGTGCCCAAGGAGTGTCCCAAATAGGAGTAATAGAAATGTTCAAATGCTCAATCACCCATTTAGTATCAGAAGTTTCCCCCATTGTATCAGAGATCCATACCCAAGAAGACCCACACCTGTGCAGGAACCATCCTTTTAGTATCAATTGTAGTAGACCACTCTTTGATACCCCAGCCTCTGGCCACGGCCTCTTTCCCAAGCCTGCTTACAGTCTGTCAGTGTATGTTTGATGTGCATAATTCCCCAAAAAGGTATGTAAGATCCCTATGTTCTATTGTTCTTTGGAGAATCATCTAGCTTGGCGATCCTCTCAGAGACACCGTCTCCAGAACCCCCAGGGTTTGACTCTGTGTGGTATTTAGGGTTTTACTGTGTTGGCCAAGTATTAATGGACCTGTCCCTTTCCTGATTAAAGATTTGGTTCTGCTGACTATGTTAGTGGTTCTGTGTTTTTCCAGGTTGACAGTATTAAGCAAATATTGGCGTTCCTATAGAATTTAAATTACATTTAGTAAGAGAGACCCTAAGGAGAAAGTTCAGGAGAAGAAACAGTATCAATCTCACTCCAAGTTAGATTAGATGGTTTCTGAATTCCTACTCCATACTTCACTTTTATGATTCTTTAATCATAAAGACCAAAAGCATGTTAGTCATACCCAATGGCCTGACTTATTTTAAAAGATGGTTGTACTATCACTTTCTTACATTTAGAATGAAAAAGGAAGTGGAGCCTGCAAAAATGAACAAATAACAGCCAAACAAAGAAGAGTGAGAATTACAGGAGTAGGAAAACTAAATGATTCAGTGTCAGGAAACAAAAGTGGAATGATAATAATAATTTTATTAATTATATTTAATTAATAATATAATGTATATGTTATAAATATGATAATTAATAATAAAAATATCTGACATGTAATACTTTTTAACTTTTGCAAAGCACTATACAAACTTATGCTACTTGCACCTTATGAAGTGATGCAAAAGGTACTTTTATCTCCATTTTAGAAATAAGAAAACTGAGGTTTAGAAAAGCAAAGTGACCTATTTATTGTCACTTTTAGCTATAAAATTTCTGGAGTAGCGTTAGGGGGGAGCAATGCAAACTAAACCCAAAAGCTTTTTGTTTTTGTTTGGTTGGTTTTGCTTTGCTTTTACTATATATAGGTCAAGTTCTATCTACTATATCAAGTTTCCTATGGAGGGTGGGGAATACATAGATGATAATGGGAGTTCATAGTCACACCTCTAAAAGGCTCAAGAGGGCCCACTGAACTGCTTTGGGATACTTGTCCCTGCTGGTGTCTCTATTTCAGAATTTCCTTGTTTATCCCATCAAAGTAACCTTAGCATACCATTCTTAATTTTAATTTTTTCTATGTAGTAATATGTTTATTCTTTCACAGCATGATGAACATGGAAATATCACAGGTCTAACATACATCCTATTATCTGTCATCTTGGGGAGGAGGGAAAAGTGGGAGGGAGAGAACTTAGATCATAAACTTTCAGAAAAAGATCATTAAAAATTTTATCAATATGTAATTAAAAAAATTTAAGTAACTTTGTATCTGGAGGTTTCAAAGTAGTACTAACTTTTGCTAAGCCTTAATGAAGACTAATACTGAAGGACTTCAATCTAAGATCCTTTATGCTCCCTTCATGAGTACCTTCTGGCTTCCTGTGCTTCATTGCTCAACTACAACCCATCTGGTAAGAAAAGAAAAGACTCTAAAGGGAATTCCTATAGGCCTATGAACTTACAATGATGTGAGATAAGATAACTTGACAGTCTGGAATCTCTAACTGTTATTTGGTTAGGCAGAGACAAAGGTTCATTTGAATGCTAATGAACAAATTCCTATTATCTACTTACCTTTTAGAAGGTTCTAAAAGAAAGTATTCAAGTTACTGAAATTCTGAGGCATATCAGATCACATCCAAGTAATCCTAAACTCTGAAATACCATTGTGTCACTTGAAGATATAATAATTAAAAAAAAAGATGACTTAGGCCAAAACTCCATTATGGAAAGTTTCCATGTTCAGAATATCCTTGAACAAACTGTATACACTATAGCAGATCTGTTCTAATTCTGTCTTAATCTGAAGTACTTTAATTTATTTTTTAATACTGGAAAACTTAGTTCTTTCTTGCATTATGTTTGAAAGCTTTTTTTCTATTACCCCAAGTGAAATGGGAAGGAGTTTTATTAAATATGCTTGTATTTCCATAGACATATGCAGAGTCATCTCTTTGCGTTTTGCTGCACTGCAGACTGGTAGCCCCCATGTAGTCCTTAAATACAATTAGAGGAAATACAGATAACATTTGAAGCCTTAAAAATTCATTCTAAATTCAATAGCTGACCAAAAAAATAAAATGTCAATCATGTTTGCAAGCTGTAGACTATAATTCCAATCAAAAGAAATTGCTGTTTTACAATTGGATTTTGAGAGAGGGCTAGATCAATGTTATTGACTTAACAGATGCATTCATTATTTATTTTAAACTTTGTTTATTACAAGAGTTTCACATATAGACTAATTATTTAGATGGGGACTTGCCACTGTCTAAATTAATACTTGGGAAATGGAATGTTTGCCCTGAGGCTGCAAAATTGGACTTTGTCAGGAAACCAATGGGGTGGGAAGCAGTGTGGAGAGAAATGTCTCTTTTACTGGATGCTGAAAACTTGTCCATGAAAGGAAAAGACTCTGGAGACATTATTTCCACTTGAGGATAATTAAATACAAATAAAAAAAAAGCCTGCATTGTGTTTGATGTTCTGCATTCTCCCCTCTCAGAAAATGTATGCATGAATGACAGCTGTCAGAGGGCTTGACTTCCTGACACCATCAGTCTGAAGGTTTCTAATTGTGTTGTCCCTGAAGAAATAGCACAGACACTGTGACAGTCCCTTTGCTACTGAGTGAATCCTTTGCCCACCGCCAGTGGCAACTGAACCCCAGACAGGGCACTGAAAAAGGGAAGTCAGACAAACAGAGGCTCTGAACAGAGGTCATGAGAACAACAAGCTCTCTTTTCATTCACAAAAGTGACTTTGAAGACTCTGAAAGGGAAAATCAGCAGCAGGCCAGAAACATTCCTCAGAAAATGAGCTCAGAGGGCTGGGATGTCACATAAGAATAATCACTCAAAAAAACTGTGACAGGAACTCTCATCAGGAAAACTTTTCTATTATGCAACTGACACTTGCAAATTTACATAAGTGATTCCTCTGACACAAAACTTTGGAGTAGTTTTTACTTTGGAGTCAAGGAATGGAAAGGGAAGCAGTCAATCAGGAGCCATAACAAGAACCTACTGTGTGTCTTTTGCTGAAATAGGTCCTGGGGATATGAAGACAAAAAATGCAATAGGCTCTATACTCACGAGCTTACTTTAACTGGCCTAAATTCATTGACTTAATCTGTTGTGGGGTGCTTGAGATGAACCCCTGGGTTTTGGGAAGGGTATCTTTGGCAAGAATGCAAGACTCCAAAGCTTAGCTTAAAAAAGAGAAATTTATTATTTTAGAAAGTAATGTTGAACATGGCCAGGAGGATAGCAAGGTGGAACAGCAAGAAGGGGGGCTGCTCCTTGGGAAGGCAACATGTATGGAAAAGCTATCCCCCAGATGCCATCAGTTCTGGGGATTTTATATTCTTTACAATACCGTAGACACGATGCTATGTCATGGTGACTCTAGAGTGATAAACATTTGGGCATTTGGTTGGGGGTTTGATCATCTGACATAGAGATGACCCTCAGAGTTTAGGGAACAGATGGATGTCCGAGATACAGCCTGATGGTATCGAGGTGTAGCCTGGAGGTGCATCTCTATGTGCATCTCAAATCTAAAGGATGGTCCAAGGATGATAATAATCTTAGAGCCACAAGGACAGAAGGGAGCAAAGGAGTTTCCCTGCTTACAGTTTAGGTTTTGGGGGTACAATGTCCATGCCAAATCCACGTATATTTATTAAGTGACAATTATGTGTCAGGCAATAAGCAATATTGTGAAGTAGATGAAGTGGTGGTGTCCAAGTCAAAGAGACCTGATTTCAAGTTCAACCTCAGACAAATTCTGGATATGTCACTAAATGTCAAAGATTTTTCCTGGCTTTGTCCCGCTTCTCCCAAGTCCTCTGCCTTCCAAGTGTAAGTCCCTTTTAAACTATATTCATTTTATAAAGATAAAATTTTTGGCATATTTTCTCTTTCATTAAAATATGAGTTCCTCAAGGATAAGTACAGTTTTTGCTTTTCTTTTGATCCCCAGTGTTTAGTACACAGATTGGCACATAATTGGTACTTATGACTGACATAAAAATTCTTAGTGTTTTAACAAACCTTTAAGACTTTGCATTTCTGAGAAGGTACCCACTTTCCAAAGTAGAGGGAAATTTCAACACCTGAGAATTCCTTTTTCTCTGGATATCTCTCATGTCTAGAGTGCTTTCCGCATTCACCTCTGCTTCCAGCTACTTTTGCTTGCTTCGTGGTGGAACTCAAATGTCATCTACTATAGAGAGTATTTTCTCTAATTGCAAGCATCATGCTTCTATCTAGTTTTATACATGTTGTGTCCTCCATTTGAAGGCAAAATTGTTGAAGGTGGGAATCTTTAACATAATGTGAGCATAATGATTGGCACAGGAAATATTAATGGAATTTGTGATGACTGCCTTACATGCATGCCAGTGAAATCCCTAGCCCAGAACCTATAATATCAGACATCTTGTCAGGTACTGGTGATTCAAAAGCAAGACTGAAATGATCCCCATTCCAAAGAGATTACATTCTATCAGGATAGAGAAGCAACAGGAAAAATTAAAGTTCAAGAAGCCACACTTGCAACATCATCATCATAGCTATATTCTTGCCAGTGGGAAAGGTGATTCAGATGCAGAATCATAATATTTCAGAATTGTTAGAGTTTGGAAATCATCAAGTCTAATTCGTAACTTGGGACCTTCAAGTCAGTATGCTACAGGATATCACATTTTAGAGAATGATGATGATGATAGGTGCATCTTTCATCACAAAGCACCACAATGGGCTTAGCACTATTGGCATAATGATTAATTATCATAGTAAAAAATTTATAGATGTGCTTCTTTCCTCAAAGTCAGAGGTTCTAAACCTGAGGTCCATGAACTATTTTTATGATTTTGCTAACTAATTTTCAATATATTTACTTTCCTTTGTAAGCCTATCAGTTTTAAATTACACATTTATCAACATGATCCTGAGAAAGAAAACTGTAGTTTTACCAATGTATGAAAGCAATTCATAAAATTGAAAAGGATGAAGAAGCCCTGTCATAGTATATTCTTCCCTGTGTGATCCCTATTTATTTATTTTTCCAGGGGAGATTTCTGCATATTTCAGAGGTATCTATCTTCTGGCCTTGGTGTAACTTTTATGCTTTTTGCTACAAAGCATATTTTGCTATACTTGCTCAGGCACCAGAACTGTTAGGTATGGTTCTACCTGACTAATGTCAGATAATTCATTGCATATTTTTCATTTTTGTTTAATCAAGGTAGTCTTTAATTGAGCATCCTCCAATAAAGACTGAATTTATGGATGCTATGAAGAGGGCAAAGGCAAAATACTAACCTTTTACATATTTCCTATATTAAACCTATATTAAACCTTGGCTAAATGGAGACTTTCCAAGTCTTAGAAAATCTACTATAAAATTCTCAACTTGTTTATTTATATTCATCTAATATATGATAATTAAGTGAGTCAAATACTACTTTAGCTTTGAAGATACAAAGGAATAGGAAAAGGGATGAAAGCTATGATTTCACAATTCTTGGGAAACCCCTAACACACACACACAAACACACACACACACACACACACACACACACACACACACACACACACACCTAAATACTTTCCTCCAAGAGGAATACAAAGAAGAAAATAATATACATTCTTTTCTTTTCTTTTTTTTTAAACCCTTTCTGCCTGTCTTTGAATCCAACTATATATTGGTTCCAAGGCAGAAGAGTGGTAAGGGCTAGGCAATGGGGGTTAAGTAACTTACTCAGGGTCACACAGCTTGAAAGTGTCTGAGGCCAGATTTAAACCCAGGACCTCCCATCTCTGGACCTGGCTCAATCCACTGAGCACCCAGTTGCCCCCTTAAATTCTTTTCTCAAGGAACTTCAAGAAATATTTGGGGAAGACAATAGCAAAAACATAGAGATCAAAGAATATTAGTTAATAGAAATGTCTGCTTCTATCTGGAGCTTACTTAAATTACAAAGCATATGACAATTATAGTCCAAAAAGGATTTTGCAAGAAGTATTTTCTGTGGTGACTCCATATGGTTATGTCTTTCTAGTCTCTATGGGTTCCTTGTCTTAGAGTCCTATCTGTACTGTTATAGACCAAAACAAATAAGTCATGTAACTGGAAGAGAAACAAAATAGAATAAAGGAGTTGATTAGATTATTTTAGAAGATATAATTATTTTTCCCTTTCCCAGGTAAATACTAATAATGATAATAGTTATAACAATAATACATCTCAGTAAATTTATAAATAGATATATATGAATATATATGTACATATACATATATCTAAAATATATGGATATAGAAAGGGAAAGAGACAGAGATAGAAATGGAAACAGAGAAAGAGAATGAGAAAATGAAACAGAAAAGAACAAAGAAAGAACTTAGTAATCACTTAAATTTTCAGTACTATTAAGCATATCTCTAAGCATATTAGCCACAGAAAACTTTCTGATTTGGATTAGTTGATGTAATTTCCATTCCTAAACTACTGGATAGTTCAGTGGAATTAGAGTCTGGAAGATCTGGGATTCAATTCTGATTCATATACTTATTAGTTATGTGACACTGGGCAAGCCACTTTACCTTTTTGTAACATAGTTTTCTCATGTGTAAAATTAGAGCTTTGAAAGAGAAATTCCATTCCATGTATAAATCCCACCAAACTAGAAACCCTACATTGATGAAAAAACAGAAAGAATAAATGAAATAAATGAAGTGTCACATCCATGCTTATGCATAGTCCAACATTCACCATATCTTAACTACCCATACCAAAGATATTCAAAGCCAAAATATAGTATGATAAACCTGGTGAAACTCTCTCTTGTAGGCAACATGTGTGCCATTTGATTCTTTTCAGAATATTTTCTTTTAGCTTTTAGAGTGGATTTAGCTAGTTTGCTATGCATCTTTTGCTATTTTGCTTCTACTTTTTACTTATAGAAATACTATGAAAAATATAACTTTCAGTGAATATATCACATATGCAGGTACAATATGTAGGAAGAAGTGGTCCTTATTCCATTTATGCAAATACATAAGCCTGACTTGATTTTATGCCATGAAAAGTATGTGAAATGAATTCATTTGGAGATATAACTAAGACTGAATGCTTGCTTCTCCTTTGGGATATGCTTAATTTCGTGCCACATGTATGGATGTTCATGGACAACTGTATAAATTGATTGGAGACATATGAGCTAATATATTTCATCGAATATATGTAAAATATTTTTCCCCCTGTAGAGTCTTCAAGTCCATGCCAAAAAATTGCTTTCAAAATTTTGCCGCTGTCTAATGCACATTCCAGCTATTGTATTGCACTCTAACCATATTGCCTCTATTCCTTGTTGCTCTTTCTTACTGCCCCAATCCTCTTTTAAAACTCTCCCATTAAACATAAAAGTCATTTCTATAGGAGGCAAATTGATCCATATGTTTGTTATGCCACGAATTGTTTTCTCCTTAATGAGTTTCTAAAACATCAAATTCATTCCTGTGATCTATTCACTTTAAAGATGCTCCCAACACCCCCAGGACTCAGATTTTCCTTGCCTCAGTGCTGAGAGGATTTTCATCTTGGTGAATGAAAATTTGGTTAATCTGAATAAAGGTTGTTCCATTTGGGGCAGATTCCACCTTCCTTTTTCTAATATGCATGCCTGTAGGGGAGAACAGGAAATTCAACTAAGGTATAAAAGCTTTAGGGTCCTTTTTAGCAGAATTACTGGTGGCACAGGTGCCAGGTGTGGAGGACCACAAATTTCCATACATAAACCCTACCCGAGGCTGATTTAGACCTAGACGAAAAACATCTCCTATTTCCTAGACTTTGCTTTTCCTGCCTTGGTTAACAATAGCTGAGGAGAGTGGGAGAATACAAAAATACTATTCTTTTATCCCTGGGGAAGACCAAGAAAAGGGAAAAAAATTAAAAGAACAGAAGAAATATAAAATCTCTGACACCGCTTAAGGAAATCTTGCAAGACCCTAAATATCACCACAGTTCTGTTCTCATCTGGAAATAATTGTGTTAAAAGTAGCCACCAACCATTCTGAAGTCAGAATAATGGAGTAGAAAGAATGTAGGTTTTAGATTCAGAGGAATGGGGTTCAAATTCCAGCTCAGTTCCTTCTAACCCCTATGACCCTGGTCAGGCCATTGAGTTTTAGAAGACCTCAACTTCCTACTCTATATAATGAAGAAGGGATTTAATTGCCTTGAAGCTGCCTTCCAAGTCTAAACTTATAATTCCCTGAGTCAATGATATAGGTCTAAATTCCTGCTCAGCCACCTACAATATTCTTTTTCCTCCCACCCATAATTTATTTTTTTAAGGAAAGAAAAATAAAACCCTCATAAAATATTTCCAAGTAAAATACATTGGTAGGTCATCTTTGTTCAAAAATGTATATCTCATTTTTTGCCTCAAATATATAACTTCTTTGTTAGGAGATAAGCAGCATAGATCATTGCAAGTCTTCTGGAATCATGGTACGTTATTATATTGATGGGTCTTCTTAATTCTTTCGAGTGTGTTTGCCTCTTAAATATTGTTAGTGTATATATTCTTCTCTTCGTCCTTTTTATTCCATTCTCCATCAGACATGAGATCTATCAATGTAGATCTCAGAGTCATCTACATATAAATCATATAAATGATGATGGATGAAAGGAAAATTGACGAGAGGGACAGAGAGATGATGAGGACAAGGAAGAAGACAAAGAGGTTGAGAAATATGAATAAAGGGGTAAGAAGAGAATGAGAAGAAGGAAAAGGAAGAGTAAGGAGAAGGGGAGGAAGAAGAGGGAGAATTAGGATGAGCAAAGTCACAGTAGAAAAGTATCAGGAAAAACAATGTATAAGAAAATATGCAGAAGTAGAATGTAGTGAATGATGATACATTAAATGAAGTAAAAAGTTCAAGAAGAAAAAGGTCTGAAAAATTTCATAAATATAATGTGAGAAAGTGCTCATAGACACTGCTGAGGGGCAGTATAAGGTATTAAAGGGAGCAAAACATAAGAATACCAGAAGCATAGGAAGGAATCAGGTTGTGAAAGTCTTTAAAAGGAAGGCAGAGTATGCTCTATTAATCCTAGAGGTAGAAGAGAGGAGGGATATGAAATTATTTTATCTGTGCTTTAGGGAAACAACTTTTTTAGCTGAATGGGAATATATTAGAATGAGAAAGGAGACAAAGGACTGGAAAAGCAAAATGGCTATTTCAATAGTTCAATTGAGAAAGGATAAAGGTCTATACAAGGGTGATGGCTGTTCAAGAGATTGAAAGAAGCATGTTGGAGAGATGACATGACAGCAGAAATAATAGCTGATCAGTGTCATAGGATTTTTTTAAACCCTTACCTTCCGTCTTGGAGTCAATACTGTGTTTTGGCTCCAAGGCAGAAGAGTGGTAAGGGAAGGCAATGGGGGTCAAGTGACTTGCCCAGGGTTACACAGCTGGGAAGTGTCTGAGGCCAGATTTGAACCTAGGACCTCCCGTCTCTAGGCCTATATCTCAATCCACTGAGCTACCCAGCTGCCCCCATATCATAGGATTTTAATAATAAATATTGCATGAACATGCACTAAGAACATACAATATATAAGAGCAGTGTGCTAAGTATTGGAGATACAAATATTAAAAAAACAAACAAACAAACAACTAGTCCTTGCCCTTGAGGAGCCTATATTCTAGTGGGAGAACTCAGCAAAGATAGCTAAAAAGGGGTGGGTGGGATGGGTAGGGAAGGTACTTAGCAAAATAGTATAATGCAGATGCTAAAGAAGTATAAAATGAGTAGAGCCAAGTGGGAAATGAGATATTTGATAAAATGTCAGTCTTACTTCCCTCCTTTAATGGATGAGTTTATGTTTCCAACCTTCAATCAAAAGGGCAGAGATTTCTGATGAGGAGAGAGCAACAAGACTGACTGAATCTTACAAGAAGAAAAGATTTATCAATGATGAGTTTACTTGAGGTATGAGGCAGAAGCCAAAGAAGTTAAAATAAGTGCATTTGGGTGAGCAATGAGGGATTTCTGATGAAGAGATAGAAGGAAAGATAGATTTCTGTGTTTTCAGGGAGTCAAGGGCAAGCTACACCTTTTCTAAATAATAATAATAATCAATGATACCTATAAAATGAAAATGTTTTACATTATCTCCTAATATTTTCTTTCTACAGGTTTATCAAATACTTTAAATTAACACGTTTGAATAAAGCAATCTGTAATTGTCAAATATGAGTCCTATATGATGCAGTGTGGATTAAAGAATAATAACATAATTTGACATTTCAGTAATTTGAATGAATTTTGAGAGTTTTGCCTAGATTATGTTTTAATGAGTGGGGCAAACTCAAAGCTAAAGGATGTAAAAATAAAACAAAAATAAACAAAAACTTACCCATTCTTTATTGGGTCAATGAAGAATAAAACCACTTTAAATTATGTCACTCCTATTTATAAGGTAATAAATACATAGATTTTTATTTTTTCTTTTCTTTTTCTTTTTGGAAACAGGCTTATATTTGAACAAGTGGAGTTTCCCATGTCTCTTTGTATACTCTGGAATGTTAATGATACATTCTAACTGATGATAATAAGCTGAATGAAATCTGAGGATAAGTGGATAAGATGTGATTGGTCTGAATTTAGCATTCATCTTTCCCCTCCAAACCCTTTCTCCTGCTATTCAGTAACAGTAATTAGAATGGTATCACTCATTTTAAAAAATGATCTTTAGGTGAATGCAAAAGCCACATTACTTTTCAAATACCCTTAATGGCATTATGAGTTTGGATTCATAGTATCATATATCTATAGCTGAAAGGAACCTGAGAGATTAATAAATCCAACTCTCTCATTTTTAGATGAGGAAACTGAGGCTCACGAAGATTAAATGACTCGCCCACAATCAAGTGGATAGTAAACATCAAAGGTAGGATTTAATTGAAAGTCATCTGTCTCCAGATTCAACTTTTTTTTTTAAACAATCCCTCTCAGCTTCAACAGACATTAGGTTGTCCAAAACACTTTTTAATCTTTCTATTGTCCCTGTATTTTCACCACTATTAATTTTTTTTAAATCTGAGAATCATTTATAAATCTGGTCAAGACAATTAAAGGTCAGGATGCTGAATTTTACAGATATGTATCATTAAATATGAACTAGGTCACTGACCTTATTTTTCCTGTAAATGTTGGGGAAAATGCAAAGAATTGAGAATTCTTTTCTTAGCAGCTTAAAACTGAAGAAAAAAATAACTCTTCTTCCTCTATATTTGGCACAATGGTATTTAAGGAACAGGGTGGAGAAAGTTGACATGCTGCCTTTCAGAAATCATTTAAAACTTTAGCCTGACATTTTTCAGTCTGTTAAACTTTAGAGAATCACATAAACGATTAGTTTTGTGCCTAGAAAATGCAGCAGATGTCATCTCTTGGTCAAGTTACTAAGACTGGGATACATTTCCTTAAAATAATCTGATTTACGCCATAAAACCCTCTAGTTGATGAATGCCACCTCAAAAGCTTTCTGTAGGAAACTTCAGAGCTCTACTGACTTTGAAATGGGAAGGCTTTGTCATTTTCTATTAAGGTAAAAGAAAGAGGTGTTTGAAAATACAGCCAAAATCTGTCTTCCTGAGAATAATAATTCCTATTTATGTAAGATCTATCATAATAATAATTCTGCTTATCATTTACATAATATCTTAAAGTTTTCAAAGTGCTTTGCATACATTATCTCTCTGATTTATTTGGAGGAATTCTATATGTACCATCTCATGTTGTCACCCTTAAATGTTCCCCCATATACTAGTGCTTTCCCTTAATCCTCAAATAAACACACTCATGTATATGTATGTGTGAATGTATACACATATGTATATATGTTTATCACATACATATATAGATATGTGTATAGTCATATACCCTGCACAGTACCCTGTGTACTTCTTCACAGTCAGTAGAGTGAAGGACAAATGTTCAGATTTTTCATAAAGGAACAGAATATACTCTGCAAAAGATATACCTGGGAGAGTGCTAGAATATGTATCTATGTTTATATCTATCTACACATTTTAAAATAACTTAAATACCTCATTTTATTTCATCTAACTTTCTCCCTATACTCTTCTTTCCCTTTCCCAGAATCATTCCATATAACAAAGTTTTTTTTTAAACCACAGAAAAGAAGGGGAAAATAGCAAAACAAATAAAAATTACTCTTTTAAAAAATCTAAAAATATAAGTAATATTACACTCCAGTGGACATCCTTCCCACATGTGAAAAGGAGTGTGGGTGAAAATATCTATTTATATCCCATCTACAGAGTCATTCTTACCCTTTTAATTTTTTAATATTCATTTTCACTTATCTTTTTTACTTATACTATTGTACTATTGTACTCATTGTACATATGGTTTTCTTATCTCTTCTTCAACTTGTTCATGTAAGTCTTTCTGTGATTCTATGCATTCATCATACATTCTTATGTCATAGTAATATTCCATTATATGCATGAAGCACAATTTGTTTAGCCATTCCTTACTTAGGAGGTATCTACTGTGTTTCTTTTTGTTCAATACAACCAGATTTACTGCTGTGACTATTTTCATAGATATGGGAATTTGTTGTTTATAAATGAGATGTTTAGAGAATATGCCTAATAATAAAGTCCCTAGATCAGAGAAGGTGGGCATTTTATTAATTTTATTTGATTAATTCCAAATAATTTTCTAAAATGGGGATTTCATTAAAATATCTGTGAACAAAAATGCATATGTAGCTAACTTTTGTCATTTCATTTTCATTTAATTTTTTTCTCAACTACATATAAACAAAAACATTTAACCTTTAAATTATTTTTCTTCCATTTCTCTCCCCTCTCCCTAGTGTCCTTCCTCCTTGATAAGTCAATCAATGTAAAAAGGATGGAACATGTGCAGTCATTCAAAACGTTCCCATCTTAGTCATATTGCAAAATAAAATTAAGACAAAAAATGAGGAAGGTTTAAAATTATACTTTCATCTGTATTCAAATTACATCAGATTTTTCACTGGAAGTTTTGGATGATTGTATTGAGAATAGTTGTCATTCATAAGTTGATCATCATACAATATGACTGTTATGTACAATGTTATCCTGGTTATGCACAGTTCAATTTGTATCAGTTCATGCAAGTTTTCCCAGGTTTTTTTTCTGAAAATAATCAAAAATTGATTATTTCTTATAGCACAATAGTATCCCATCAAAATCATATACTGAAACTAGTTTAGCTATTTCCCAATTGATGGACACACTTTGAATTTTCTACTTTTGGATAACACAAAACAAGCTGCTATAAATGTTATTATTTATCCTAAGTATTTTTAGTTAATTATTTAAGATGTCATGTATGTGCCATCAGATGATTTGCACAATGAGGCTTGTTTCATCGTTGTCTGTATTCTAATTCTTTAATTTGTTCTTGTTATTGCTACAGCTAGCATTTTGAGAATAATAATGAATAATAGTAGTGATAATGGGGTTCCTTGCTTCACCCTTGATATTCCTGGAAAGGATTTTAGCTTATCTACATTACAGATAATGCTTGCTAATGATATTTGGTAGATACTACTTATCATCTTGAAGAAAATTCTATTTACTTCAATTATTCTAGTGTTTTAAAATAGTAACGGATGTTGTATTTTGTCAGAAATTTTCTCTGTCTGTTGAGGTGATCATATGATTTGTTGCATTTATTATCAATATGATCAAATATACTAATAATTTCCTAATATTTACCCATCCTTGTGTTCCTAGTGTATAATTTGTCCTAGTCATAGTATTTGATTTGTGATACATTCCTGTGATTTCTTTGCTAGCACTTCAATTAAAATTTTTCCATCAATATTCATTAAGGAAATGGGTCTATAGATTTCTTTCCCTATCTTTGTTCTTCCTGATTTAGATATCAATACTATATTTGTATAATAAAAAGAATTGTGTGAGATTCCATTTTTGCCTTTTTCAAAATATTTTATATAATATTGAAATTAACATTTTGATAAATGTCTGGCATGTTTCATGTATGGATCAATCTAGTCTTGGGATTTTCCCCCCCTTAAGGAGCTCATTAATGGGTTGTTCAACATATTTTTTTCCTAAGACAGGGCAATTTGAGTATTCTATTTTCTTTTCTAGCAATCTAAAAAATTTATATATTTTTCAAATATCTGTCTTTCATTTATAATGTCACACATTGCCTTGTACTTGGTGGAATACCTCATAGTTATTAATTTTCTTTATTTTTCATTATAGGTGAATCCATTCTTTTACTTTTTGATTATTTACCAATAATTTAGTTTTCTTTCTTTAAAAAAGTAATATTTTATTGATTTGTTTAAATCAGCTTCTACTTTTATTCATTAGTTTTTTATTTGTTTTGATTCATCTTTTTTATTTATTCATTTGTTTTGATTAATCTTTCCTTAGATAATCAAGATTACAATTTTGGTGATTAACAGGAGATTTTTTATTTGTTCTTTTATGAGCTTTTATTGTTGTATGTCCAATTCATTGGTACTCCTTACATTTTATTGTTGTATTTAGAGATAAAAAATTTCCCCTAAGTACTACTTTGGCTGAATTCCACAAATTTTGTTATATTGCATTGCTGTCATTCTCTTTAATGAAATTATTGTTACTATGATTTGACTAATTCTTTAGGATTAGATTATTTTATTTCCAACTCATTTTTATTCTCTGTATGTATAGGGCAGTCATTCGAGGACATATATCAGATGGCTAAAACAACTGATTAAGTGACTACCTACTGTTAACTGCAGCTAACTGAATCAATGGATTACAAATCAGCATGTGAGGTGGGATGGGTGACTACACTACTGGTATAACACTATTTTTGAGCTTTGGAACTATAATTAATATAAATAAGGGATTTTTTAACACAAGCATTATGATAATGCTACAATGAATGCAGTAAGGATAATAGTAAAGACAGGAAAAGTTTTGCATGGGAGTATGGTAATGGGAACAAAGGGAGGTGAATCAAAGGCAGGCGAATCATATAATGGGCTGGTGTACTTAGCCATGTTACAACCTATACTTACTTGGTAGGTGATTTGAAACTTATGAACCATTTACTTTTAATTCTCTAGAATTTTCCAAATTTTCCATCTTTTTTAATTTTTTTCTTCATGGTTAATGACAAGTAAATGAATTGGTAGATACAGAATGAGTGAATATGGAGTAAAGCTATTTTTTTCCCAGAAGATATATTCTGCTTTCTAAGGTACTCTTTTACTAAGCCATTGACTCTCTTTTCACAAATATCTTACATTACTCATTTCTTTTCCTAATTTTCCCCCAACCTCTTTTATATATATATATATATATATATATATTGCCCTTTTCCAGGAATTCTTGCTAGGTTTTTATGCAATTACCATTTTTCTTTGAAGGTTGCCATGTATCTGCTTTGAGATTTTATATATATATATATATATATATATATATATAT
>NC_058133.1:51990255-52047039 GCF_016433145.1 Gracilinanus agilis
ATATATATATATATATATATATATATATATATATATATATATATATATATATATGGCTGCATGGCACTCCATCAAAACTGAGGAAGAGAGTCCAACCTCTAGATGGGGCTAGTTTGGGCTTACTTCCCACATCCCAGTGTCACTTGAGGCTTATGAAAACTGAATTACCTAGAAGGAGATTGAAATAGATCTGGAGTCAAGGTGGTGGTGTTCTGGTATGTGTTTAATGACTGACTCTCTTAAAATGTACACTGGCACACTTTTGGATTTCATCCACATATTATCCATTGCTTACTTAAGCCTAGACAATCCCCAAACAATAAATAAAATCCTGAGTTTTAGCAAAGGTTGCAAATACTTATTTCAAAAATTCAACAATTGACTCTAGGGAGTTGGTTTGGTTATCTCCAGGGCAATCTTGTTTTGCCCCTTGTGGGAAGCCGTTCTATGTATTAAAGCCTTTGGAGAAATAGGATCAAATTTAGGGCCTGTTATCTGGATTCCCTATGTGACCAATCCAGGCTGAGGCAGTCTTTGTGTTTGGTCCTGGTCACCTGAGCCCCAAAAGGCTCTGGTACCAGCAGGTAGGTTAATCCAAAATCAACTTGATCCCTCCAAGAGGCTATTAGGAGTCATTTAGAGAAACAGAGTCTGTAACAGATATTTTATCTGGATCCCATTACAAAATCATCGGCAAGTAAAACTGTGTGTATGATTTTTCTGCACTGCATGTCAGGAATGCAGACAGAATGGGCCATCTAAGATAAAAATCTGAGGCTCCTCTTTTGACTCAGTTTTGATCCCCACCTTTCTTAGAACTCCTATTGGAAAACTTTGAAGCGGCAGACCAGCATCTACTGAGTTAATGATTCTTCTCCTTGATAATTAAGAAGCCTGGACCCTGACAAACATTACTTAAGATAAGTCTGCATACTTAGATAAGTATGGCGCTTTTAGTCTTGACTTTATTTGTCCAGGTGCCTATAATCCTGGAAGATAGAACTCAATAAGTGAGCATCTCCATAAAAATATTTCCTCTCCCAGAATTATCCCTACTAATTGATGGTTGGAATTTGGCCATTGTCTTGGTACTTATACGTTTACTCTTTAGACTTTAATGGGTTATGTATGATCTGTTACCCCTTCATAGCTGTGTTCTTTGTTTGAAACCAGTATATAATAAACTCCCAAGCCCACAGACTTTGGAACAGCATGGGCTAACCACTAGTCTAGTTGTTCTCATTTTCTTTCTCCTGCTTTAACCATCCTATGCCACCACGCCGCTCTGGACCCCAAAAAATCATATAGAGGGATGGCCCCCTATAGCCCCTCAGGTAAGTAGTCAGAAAGTTAGTCATAAAAAATAAGGTAAAACAACTAATTACTAAAGGTTTGGAAAGGATAAAAATAGAATTAAAGACATTAAGTTTAAGAAGAGAAACTAATAAGAAAGATATTAATAACAAAAATGAATATAGCCTCCCAATAAGTTTGAAAAGTCTAGATATCTATGAATAAATATTGCAAAACCAAAGCAAATCAACCTATATCTAATTATGTAGAGGATCCTTTGGAGAACATGGAATCATATCAAAATAATGTTCTTAAATGGCTTAAAAGAGAAATAAGGATGGTTAAAGCAGAAATTGTGGCTTGTATAGCAGAAATAATTGTCAGAATATAAGAGTTTGAATTCATCCAGGCAAGAGTTATCAAAGAAATAAAAAAAGATTAACTGATTAGAAATACAAATACATATAGGTGAAGAATAATCTGGAGGAAGAAAATAGCAAAACAGAAATGCTAAAAGAGTACATATTTTCATACAAAGATAACATTTAAATTTCTATGACAGTATACAAAAAGACCACCTTAGGAATACAGATATAACCAAAGAAAAGGACAAATCAAAAAACCGGAACACCAAATGCTACTTTTTTTCAAACTATCTTGAACTCATCAGCCAAGAAAACAAAATGCTAATTGAAAGAAGACACAGATCATCTGTGGAAGCCCAGGGGGCTAAAATAAAAGGAACAAACAAACATGAATGCACACACACAAACACTATATAGGGAAACCAAGACATATGGTAGTTAAGTTAAACATTTCCCATGACAAACAACAAATTCTGAAGACAATGAGAGTAATGACAGAGGGTTGTAAACTAAGGAGTTCTACAATGAAAGGAAAAAAACCTGCTATAGTCCCTCAAGAAAGAAGATAACCTTTCTTGTTCAGGTCAGCCTAACTATATTTATCATTATCATCATCATCATAAGTTCTTTGATAGACTCATTCTTTCAGAATTCTCTGGTAAGTTTCTATTTGATTCTATAACTTTTGTTCATTTTTGCCTAAATTTATTATTATATTTTATTGGCTGATAGTTTGAAAAGGTTGTGTAAATTAGTTTTGTCTTGTTATATTTCTTTGAAAAATCTATGTACCCTAAAATATTATTAGCTTATTTTAAATTTTCATTTGGCACTGAGAATACACATGTATTCTTTAGATGTCCCATTTACAAGACATTATAAGTCTTTTAGCTCTAGTCACTCCAACCATTTGTTTGTCTCTATATGTTCCCCTTTGTTTCTTTCCATTAGACCAATCCTAATACTGAGAGGAACAATAAAATCTCCTATTACTATTGAATTATTAATTAGATGTTCTTGTAATTTTATTAATTTTTCCTTCATGATTTACATAAGGTACTTGGAGCATAAAATGTTTAATTTTGATATTGGTTTCTTATCTTTGGTACTCTTCAGAAAGACATAGTTTCCATATTTGGAGGTTTTTCATTTTGTAAGTATCTATTTTTGGATTGTCCAATCACATGACTATAATTCTTGTTTATTTGGATTTATTTGATGCATAGAAAAATATATTCCCTTGATCACCACTTTTCTTCTTCTTTTTGTCATTTCAAGCATACTTCTTATAAACAGGCTAGATTGTTTACTGGATTAATTAAACTTATGAGAGCAAAATTTATTATATTTCTCTCTTTTTAAATTATGATTTTTTTACTTCTATAAAACAAATACTTTGAGCTCTTCCAGAATCTGTATCCAATCCATATTTTTCTTTTGTATTTTACATGTGTTTGCTTTCCTTTCAATGTCCCCTTCTGTATCTGTACCTTGCTCTTTTTCTCCATAGAAATTCTTTAGAGTTACGTGGGATTTTTGTTGTTCTTGTTTGCTCATTTTCCCTACCTTTTTTATAAGTAGGCTTTGTTTTCTGGGAGGTTAAGGTACCCTCTTAATCTTCAGTCCTTCCTTGACGCTAAACTTAGCTTTTTTCCTGGGTTTCTGCCAGTTTCAGTTTTTCCAATATGGTATGATGGCCTGAGGACTGAGTGTTCCAAAAACGACCTCCTACTGCTGATTCAGTTATTCCTTGAGATGCCGATATCTTAAAGTCTTGTCTAAGGTTTGGGCATAAACTTTTGGTCTTACTCTGAGCTTGGTCAGGTCAGGAATTGCTCAAATTCTAGCCTCAGTCTTAGGTGTTAGTTTTTTTGGTCTCACTGAGTACTTATCTAATTATGCACACAATTGTTTGCCTTGTCCTGGAACTCTACCATGACCTTTACACAAAAAGATTTGGACCCACTTTTAGTCTCCCACCTAGCCCAAAATTGGATCTATATCCTCACCCCTATCCTAGCCTGGGACACCTGACTTCCCTCTAGGCCCATGCAGATCAGCCCACTTCAGCACAGACTGCCATGGGTTGGGATTATGGACTTTACCACAGGTTTGGAATTTCAAGGGGCGTGGGTTGAATGGACCTCTATTTGCCCAGGCAGGGTCTCAGGATTTGGATGTTTGTTTGGGCATAGTTTCTGAAACTGGAACAGCAGATGTAGGGTCCAGGTATGTGATTTGCTCTTGTTTTGCTCTTCACTCCTTGCTATAATCTCCTGCTTATTGTGCTCCCTTCTCACCCCAGTGCCCCAGACATTCTCTGCTTACTCAGGCATGAACGTTGGGTGGTGACCCAGTGCAGAGGGATACACGACTGTGGAAGCAGCACCCTGAGACTGTTAAAGGAGCTTAAGGCCTCTGAACAAGCAAGGGGACCACCAGGAGGCTTGACCCTGAGAACAACTGGACCTGAGACCTCAGGAGCCTAAAGAGTGCAGACAGACTCTGGGTGTGAGGATAAACCTCAGAGGGCACATGGCTCAAAATGGCAAGCCATCCACAAGAACCCCAAAAGAGAAAGATCAACAAGAAGAAATCTTTAACACTTGACAACTTTTACACAGAGAAAATCCAGACAACAGAACAAATAGCAGTGGAGAACAAACAAATAATCATATCCAAACCTTCCCAAAATAATGAAAACTAGTCACAAGCTATTGAAGAGTTCAAATCAAAGATGATGAGACAGATGGAAGAGATCTGGCAAGAAAATAACAGTTTAAAAGTCAGAATTTCGCAATTGGAAAGTGAGGAAAGTAAATTGAAGACCAGAAATGACCAGATTGAAAAGGAAAACAAGTCTCTAATGGCTAGAATTAAGCAATTAAAAGCTAATGATCTCTCAAGACAGCAAGAACAAATAAAACAAATTCAAAATACTGATAAAAAAGAAGGAAACATGAAATATCTCAATGAGAAATTGACAGATCAAAAAAACAGGTTGAGAAGAGACAATTCAAGAATCATTGGTCTTCCTGAAAAAGCAGAAATCAATAGAAATTTGGACTCCATACTAAAAGAAATTATTCAGCAAAACTGCCCTGAAGTTCTACAACAAAAGGGCAATATAGACATTGAAAAGATCCATAGATCATCCTCTACACTAGACCCTGAAAAGACAACCCCCAGGAATATAATAGCCAAATTCAAGAGCTTCCAAGTAAAAGAAAAAATTTTACAAGAAACCAGAAAGAGACAATTCAGATATCAATGAGCACTAATCAGGATCACACAGGATCTGGAAGCCTCCACACTAAAAGACAGCAAGGCTTAGAATATGATATTCAGAAAGGCAAGGGAACTGGATCTTTAACCAAGGATCACTTACCCATCAAAATGGACTATATACTTCCAGGGGAAAGTTTGGGCATTCAACAAGATAGAAGATTTCCAAGTTTTTGCACATAAAAGACAAGGACTAAATGGAAAGTTTGATATCCAACCACAAAAATCAAGAGAAACATGAAAAGGTAAATAAGAAACAGAAGGGAAAGTAAGAAAACTCATATTTTTTTTTAAATTTGCCTCTTTAAGGGCTTCAATAAGACCTACTTATTTGTATTCCTATGTGGAGAAATTTTATGTATAATTCCCTGTAGTGAACTCTATTCACTATTATAGTATTCACTATTATAGTAATTAGACGTATTATTCATTGGGAGAGGTAGGAGTACTAAATGGTCTAAGATTATAAGGGGGTGAGTGGGAAAGAAGGGGGTGAATAGTAGAGGACACCAAGAGAAACTTGAATGAATAAGAAAAATAGAATATTCTATTACACACAAAGAGGGCATGGGAAGGGGAAGGGATGAATATTATTATAAGAAGGAGAGGAAGAGAGCATTAAGAGGTAATATTTAAAACTTAGGCTCAGTGGAATTAAACCTGAGAGGGAAGAGTAGCTATATCCATTAGGATATAAAACTCCATCTAACCCTACTGAGAAAGTCAGAAGGGAAAAAACAAGGGGAGCAGGAGAGTGGGGAGATCAAAAAATGGAGGGGAGAAGAAGGGGTAGGGAATTCATTAGGCCTTAAAAATAAAAAGAGGGGAATAATAAGAGAGGGGGTAGAAAGGGAAGTAAATCAAAGGAGGGGACAAGGGTTACTGGCTTAAAGCAAACCACTGGTTTAAAAGGAACTAGTGTAAGAAGAGGTAGAAATAGGAAAGGATACCAAAATGTTGGCATATACACAACTGATAATTATAACTCTGAATGTGAATGGGATAAAACAAAATCCTACCATATGTTGTCTACAAGAAACACATATGAGGGTGAACATACACAGGTTTAAGGTAAAGGACTTGAGCAAAATTTTTTGGGATTCAAATGAGAAAAAGATGGCAGGAGTGGTGATCATGATTTCTGACAAAGCCAAAGTAAAAATAGATATGATTTAAAAAGACAGAGAAGGTAATTACATCCTGAAAAGAGGTAGTATAGACAATGAGGAAATAACATTGCTCAATATGTATGCATCAAATGGCATAGCATCCAAATTCCTAAAAGACAAACTGGCACAGCTCAAGAAGGAAATAGATAGTAAAACCATACTAGTAGGAGATCTAAATATTCCTCTTTCAGATCTAGATAAATCAAACCAAAAAAATAAATAAGAAAGAGGTAAAAGAGATGAATGAAGTCCTAGAAAAATTAGATTTAATAGATATGTGGAGAAAAATAAGTAGGGAAAAAAAGGAATACACCTTCTTTTCAGCTGCACATGGTACATTCACAAATATTGACCATTTAATAAGGCATAAAAACATTGCAAACAAATGCAAAAGAGCAGAAATAATAAATGTAATAAATGTAAACTTTTCAGATCATAATACAATAAAAATAATAATTAGTAAGGGCAAATGGACAGGCAAATCAAAAACTAATTGGAAATTAAATAATATGATTCTCCAAAACCAGTTAGTCAAAGAAGAAATCATAGAAACAGTCAATAATTTCATTGAAAAGAATGACAATAATGAGACATGCTACCAAACTTTACTCTGTGGGATGCAGCTAAGGTAGTACTCAGGGGGAAATTTATATCCCTGAGTGAATATATTAGCAAATTAGGGAGGGCAGAGATTAATGAATTGGGCATACAACTAAAAAATTAGAAAGTGAGCAAATTAAAAATGCCCAGATGAAAACTAAATTAGAAATACTAAAAATAAAGGGAGCAATTAATAAAATCAAAAGTAAAAGAATTATTGAATTAATGAATAAGACTTGAAGCTGGTATTTTGAAAAAAACAGATAAAATAGATAAAGTACTGGTCAATCTAATAAAAAAGGAAAGAAGAAAACAAACTTGACAGTATCAAAGATGAAAAGGGAGACCTCACCTCTAATTAAGAGGAAATTAAGGCAATCATTAAAAACTATTTTGCCCAATGATATGCAATAAATATAGCAGTCTAAGTGATATGGATGAATATTTACAAAAATATAAATTGCCTAGATTAACAGCAAAAGAAAGAAAATACCTATAGAATCCCATATCAGGAAAGGAAATTGAATAAACCATCAAAGAACTCCCTAAGAAAAAATCCCCAGGGCCTAATGGATTCACAAGTGAATTCTATCAAACATTCAAAGAGCAACTAATCCCAATACTATACAAATTATTTGATATAATAAGCAAAGAAGGACTCTTACCAAATTCCTTTTATGACACAAATACAGTACTGATTCCAAAGCCAGGTAGACCAAAAACAGAGAAATATAGACCAATCTCCCTAATGAACATACATGCAAAAATCTTAAATAGAATACTAGCAGAGACTCCAGCAAGTGATCAAGGGGATTATCCACCATGATCAGGTGGGATTTTTACCAGGAATGCAAGGATGAACATTAGGAAAACCATCCTCAAAATTGACCATATCAACAGTCTAACAAACAAAAATCACATGATTATATCAATTAATGCTGAAAAAGCCTTTGAAAAAAATATAGCACCCATTCCTATTGAAAACACTGGAAAGTATAGGAATAGAAGGACCTTTCCTAAAAATAATAAACAGTATATACCTAAAACCATCAACAAGCATCATATGTTATGGGGATAAATTAGAAGCCTTCCCAATAAGATCAGGAGTGAAACAAGGATACCTCTTATCTCCTTTATTATTTAACATTGTACTAGAAACACTAGCAGTAGCAATTAGAGAAGAAAAAGGAAATTGAAGGTATCAAAATAGGCAATGAGGAGACTAAGCTATCCCTCTTTTCAGATGATATGATAGTTTACTTAAAAATCCTAGAGAATCAACTAAGAAGCTTATAGAAATAACCAAAAACTTTAGCAAAGTTGCAGGATACAAAATAAATGTACATAAATCATCAGCATTTCGATACATTACCAACACATCACAACAGCAAGAGACAGAAAGAGAAGCACCATTTAAAATCACCATAGTCCTGGGGTTGGCAACCTTTTTGGCCATGAGAGCAATAAATGCCACATTTTTTAAAATATAATTTCATGAGAGCTATACAGTGCTCACAGTTCCGCTCCTGTAACAGAGCCTGAAAAGAAATTGACTTTATGGCTCCTGCAGAAAGAGCCAGATATGGCTTGAGAGCCATATATTGCCAACACCTGACCTAGACAATATAAAATACTTAGGAATCTATCTACCAAAACAAACACAGCAATTATATGAAAAAAACTTCAAAACATTTTCCAAACAATTAAAACTAGATCTAAACAATTGAAAAAACATTGATTGTTCATGGGTAGGTCGAGCTGACATAATAAAAATGACCATTCTACCCAAATTATTTTACCTATTTAGCATCATACCTATCAAACTAACAAAAAATTTTTAATGAATTAGAAAAAACTATAACAAAGTTCATTTGGAATAACAAAAGATCAAGAATATCAAGGGAAATAATGAAGAAAAAAAACTTGAAGGAAGGTGGCCTAGCAATACCAGATATTAAACTATATTATAAAGCAGTGGTCATCAAAATGGTATGGTACTGGCTAAGAGACAGAGAGGAGAATCAATGGAATAGACTTGGAGTAAATGACATAAGCAAAACAGTCTATGATAAACCCAAAGAGCCCAACTTTTGGGACAAAAATCCACTATTTGACAAAAACTGTTGGGAAATTTGGAAAACAATATGAGAGAGATTAGGTTTATATCAACATCTCACACCCTACACCAAGATAAATTCAGAATGGGTGAATGACTTGAATATAAAGAGGGAAATTATAAATAAGTAAAGTGAACACAGAATAGTATACTTGTCAGATCTGTGGGAAAGGAAAGATTTTAAAACCAAACAAGAGTTAGAGAAAATTACAAAATGTAAAATAAATTATTTTGATTATATTAAATTAAAAAGCTTTTGTACAAACAAAAACAATGCAGCCAAAATCAGAAGGGAAACAACAAATTAGGAAAAAAATCTTTATAACAAAAAACTCTGAAAGGGGTCTAATTACTCAAATATACAAGAAGTTAAATCAATTGTATAAAAAATCAAGGCATTTCCCAATTGATAAATGGGCAAGGGACATGAATAGGCAATTTTCAGATAAAGAAATCTAAAGTTTCAATAAGCACATAAGAAAATGTTCTAAAGATTTAGAGAAATGCAAATCAAAACAACTCTGAGGTATCACCTCACACCTAGCAGATAGGCTAAAATGATAGAAGAGTAGAGTAATGAATGTTGGAGGGGATGCTGCAAAATTGGGACATTGATGCATTGCTGGTGGAGTTGTGAACTGATCCAACCATTGTGGATGGCAATTTTGAATTATGCTCAAAGGGCTATAAAAGACTGCCTGCCCTTTGAACCAGCCATACCATTGTTGGGTTTGTACCCTAAAGAGATCATAGATAAACAGACCTGTATGAGAATATTTATAGCCACGTTTTTTGTAATGGCAAAAAACTGGAAAATGAGGGTATGCCCTTCAATTGGGGAATGGCTGAACAAATTGTGGTATATGTTGGTGATGGAATACTATTGTGCTCAAAAGAATAATAAACTGGAGGAATTCCATGTGAACTGGAAAGAACTCTAGGAATTGATGCAAAGCGAAAGGAGCAGAGTCAGAAGAACATTGTACACAGAGACCAATACACTGTGGTAAAATAGAATGTAATGGACTTCTGTACTAGCAGCAATGCAATGACCCAAGACAATTCTGAGGGATTTGTGGAAAAGAACACTACCCACATTCAGAGGAAAAATTGCAGGAGTGGAAACAGAGAAGAAAAACAACTGCTTGAACACATGGGTTGAGGTGGACATGATTGGGGATGTAGACTTGAAATTACCACACCTATGCAACTATCAACAATTAAGAAATATGTGTTGATCAATGACACATGTTAAAACCAGTGGAAATATGCATCAGCTATGGGGGGGCAGGAGGTTGGGCGGTGAAGGAGAAAATAAGAGCATGAATCATGTATCCATGTTAACATTTCTAAAAATAAATATTATTAAATATTTAAAAAATAAAAATAAAAAAAACCTTTAAAGTCTTAGCTTTTAAAAAAGGAAACAATGAAGGGATAGCATATAATAGTTTTCACTCCCTAAACAATTTAGAGGGTCAGCAGGAAAGGACTGTCTCACTGAGGTAAGAGAAGAACGCAACCTAGAATAGACAGCATCTGTGAAAGCCAGGGTTTTTACTGAATCCCAACGGTTCTGATATATTGCCTCATTATTAGCAATCTCTTTAATGACATTTTTTGTTTCAAAATTTTGTTTTTTAATTCACTCATTCTTTAAGATTAAGTTTTTTAGTCTCCAATTAGTGTTTATTTTTTATATGATCCTTTATATATAGATATGCATATATATATATATATTAAATACACTCATCCATATAAGCTATTCCACTCTACCTCTTCCTGGAATAATCCTATATGATACTTATTCTGTGACATGATGAGTGTGGAGATATTTTTTTCATGATATCACATATGTAACCTAAACGAAATTTCTTGTCATCTCAGGGAGGGGGCAAGGGATGGAGGAACTGAGAAAATATGAAACTCAAAATTTTTGATAAATATTATTTTTTAAATGTTTTTACATATAATGTGGGAGAAATAATTCCAAAAAAAGTTCTGGAATAATATTTGTACCCTCTATTCTTATCTTAAAGCTACCCTTATTTGACTATAGGACTGATTTCAAAGGAGGCAGTACTGGCTTAATTGAGAATCCTAAACTCAAATCCAGAAAAACTTGTATCCAAATATTTCCTCTGATATTAATTGTTAGGTAATTTTCCAACTTATTTCACTCACAACACATCAATTTTCTCATATGTAAAATGGAAGTGAAACACAGCCCATAATGCCTATGACACAGGAGAGACAGATGAGACAACACATACACAAAGTTTTATAAACTTTAAAGTATTATATAAGTGCTAGCTATTATTCTTTTGAGTATGAGAATCAGAGAATGACACAAAAAATTATCTGTGTCACAGTCCTAGTTAAAAATTAAATTCAGTAAAGGACTTGAAAACTCAGGCTGAGAATATGTGTAAGAACTTTGGGACACATTTAACTTGGAATATTATATATATATATATATATATATATATATATATAATTCTAAATGAGAGAGGGCATTTGTCTAGGAATGCATACAAGTGTATTTTCAAAGTAGATATGCAAGAGACTAGAAGTAATTGGTTATAGTAACCAAACTAAGTTTCGACATTAATTGGCATCTATTCTGATCAGTTTCACTTTTTCATCTACCACTGAAAGCCATTACAGAATCTGACTAATGGGCAGTTTTCTACTTAGCCAAACTTGCTTCACATAATATATTTATTAAAATTACAATAAAATTGAAATACAACTTGACAGTTCTTGAAATACGCAGACAGATAGTGATTTTCTAGGGAAAGATGTTCCACTTAAATTTACAGAGACATCAAAGTCCAAAAAAGCAGAAAGTTTACTGAGTGGTGATTGGATTCTATGTGCTTCTCTGTCTAAAAGACTTCAACTTGTATCTGACTTTTGTTTTGTTTTATCAGTATTGCCTAGCGAGAAGGTCAAAGAGTTAACAGTAGAGAGTAAACAGAAGGCCAGTATTGTTTAGAGTATGGGAAGAAAATCAGAAATAATAATTACAATGATAATGATGGTGTTGGTTGTCATGATAATGATATTGATGATAATTGATAACAATAACTAGCCTTTAATCTGCTCTTCCCATGTTATATAATTTGAATAAGAAATAGGCCTGTGATTTCTTTGACAGAGGAATTTCTGGGAGAGGCAACAAGCCTCTACTACTGAAAGTCATCACTCAATTTATTATCTTTGAAAGAAGAACACAGAAAGATTAAGTAACTTGACAGGGTCTCACACCCAGTATGTGTCAGAGGCAATACTAGAAAAAGGCTCTTCTGGGCTTCCAGGTAGTATCTTTATTCAACTGAAAGAACGTTATGCCTGGACTTTGGAAGAACTGAATTCAAATTTGGCCCTAGACACATACTTGGTTCATAACCTTGGGCAAGTCACAAGCTGTATTTGTCTCATTTTCCTGAATCATAAAATGGGCATATTAATACCACTTATCTAATAAGGTTGTTATGAGGATTAAGTGACATATTTATAAGGTGCTTAAATTAGGGCCTGATAAAAGGATTATATATAAAATTATTATTATTATTATTATTATGATGATGATGATGATGATGATGATGATGATGATGTTGCTTACTTAAAGCTCATTCTCTGATATTTACTAAACCTTTTGATCAGTCACAATGGGCAAATTATTTATCCTTTCTTGTCTCAGGCAGAGGTAAATGTATGGTCAATATCAGGGGATAAAAAAAAGAAAAAAAAAACTAGCACTAATGTCAAAAGTAGAAAGAAAAGCCTAGGAACATTTTCATTCCTTCCTTGTCTTCAATCAGAGATGCTGAATGAGAATTTATTAGGTTCTATGTATGCATGAATGTATATATTATCGGATATTTCTGTGTGTATGTGTAGACTGGACAAGATAATGACTGCAGTTCCTCTGAACTCTCAAATTCTGTGATTTAGTGTCAGAAGGACAGAGTTCAGATTTTCTCCCTGACATTTACTCTCCCTGTGCCCTTGGGTAAATCATTTCATTTCCCTGTGCCCTTCTCTTTTTGTGTAAGATGAATGAATTAGATTAGATAATTATTAATATCCCTTCATACTCAAATGCTTAAAAATTTATTCTTTAGATCCTACTATCTGCTTTTATATAAAACACAATATAAATTTGAATTCTTTGTTCTTACCTTGAGGGATATGTGTCATCCCTGATATGGGTGCTCACTCCAAGGATGTCATTATTCTACCTATCCATCATCAACATCATCATCATCATCATCATCATCATCATCATCATCATCATCATCATCATCATCATCATCATCATTCTCCCTGAAATCATTACTTTCTTTGACTTTTTGTCTATAATGACTCCCTCATTAGAATATGGGCTTCTGAACGAAATGGTTATTTTACTACTGTCTTTATATTCTTAATACTTAGTAAAATATTTGCTACCGAGCTATATAATAAATGATTATGGATTAACTGATTTGAGCCTTCACAGATGCAAATAAGTTAATACAGTCATTATGTACACATTTTAAAATATACAAATATGCAAATATCCTACTGATAGATTTTGATTTGTTTGAAGTTAAGAGAACTCTCAACATATAGTTTATTTATTCTTGTCAATAGGAAAGAAGTGATAGATTATTCTGTTATTTGTAATTATATGCTTCTATTGATGTTTTCTATCTCTTACATCACCATAGTATCCCATGTATCTCACCAGGAGAACAATCTCACATGACAATTAATAATTTTTAGAGAATAAAAAGTCATACAAGTAATCAACACTAAAAAGTTCAAAAACATGTACAATGTGTGACGCATATGGATCTTCTAGAAGGTTGAAGCTGTCTTCTCATAGTTTTATATTTGAATCATGTTCAATTTTTATGACTTTGTCATGTTTACTATAAACTTTTTATTATTTATTCTTTCTATTATATAGTTTTAGTTAATTTATATTGTATTTTAGCTGTACATACTCTGCATTATTTTTAAATATATCTTTTTATACTTCCATATATTCATCATGCACATTATTTCTTATAAAATAATAATTGTACATTATATTCATACAACACAATTTGTTTATTTATTCACCAATTAATGGGAATGTGCTATGTTTTTAATTCTTTGATATCAAAAAAATGCTACCAGAAATATTTTAGTATATATGAAGACATTATTTCTTATCAATGGTTTTTCTTGTGGCATAAACTCAATAACAGAACCTCTAGTTGAAAGGATTTTACTTAATTTATTTGTATTATAATAAACTACTTTTTAAAAAGATGCCCCAATTTTATGCCACCAAAAAGCCTATTTTTCATAATCCTTCAACATTAACTGTTGCAATTTTTGTCACTTTTGCCATTTTGAAGGGTATAAGGCAAAATACCAGTATAGTTTTAAATCACATTTCTCTTATGATTAGTGACTAAGGAATTTTTTCATGTGTTCTGAATGCTTTATAGTTCTTTCAAGAAATTTGAGAAATAGCTTTTGAATCTTTGAAAAAGCTTCTTTTTAGATATAAACATACTATATACCAAACTTTTATCAGAAATTTTGATACAAAGATATTTTTCTTCATTTAGCTTTTTTCCTGATTTTCCTAGGTGCATTAATATTATCTACACAGGAGGTTTTCCAGGAACATGGTGGCTTAGATGGAGTGAATCTTAAAACCTCTACACCCTTACACACTGAGATAGAAAATGATGCACTTCGAGAAGAAAGAGGATAAAATCTAATAACGGGACAGAGCAGGGGGAACCCTAATGCAGCATAAGTAAAGAGGTACACCAAGAAAAAGGCTTTAATTCTTGAACTGTTGAGTCTGAGAGCTTAGAAGGGAATCCCAGGATGCCTCCCCCACCTGCTGTGCAGAGTCTCCAGCAGCCTGGGAAATCTAAGGCTGGTGGGCACACCGGTCAGGAGAGAGGGCCTTGCTAGCACCAGACTCGGGGAGTTAAACACAGGCACTGGAGAGGTGACTGGAGGAGAAAACCAGGGAAACACAGCAAAAATGCCTAGAAGATGGTGGCTTAGAGAGAGCCAAACCCCAGACCACAGACAGCTTGGCTTTCTCATATTGAGATAGAGAATGCAAGGCTTCAATAAGAAATAAAATGAGATCAAACACAGCAGGCAGTACAGGGGAACCCCACTGTTGGAGAGCTCAGTTCAGTTCAGCGAAAATGTTCCTTCTTCTCCCCCCAATGTTTTTGGGATTTTGTTTGTTTGTTTGTTTTTGCCTCCTCTCTAGGTATTAGCCCCAGGGCAGATTAAGAAATATGATTAATCCAATCAGTACAGGATTAATTCCAACAATTGGGCAGAAAAGAAGTCTTCAGAGGGCAGGGAAAGTAACTACAAACCTCCATTGCCAGATGAAGGAAGATATTTCAGCAAACACCATTAAATAAATCTGCTCAAACTAGCAGAACATGGAAGGGAAAAAATATGAGTGAACAACAGAAAAAGAGAAAAGAAATGACAATTGACAGCTTCTTTCAAGGAAGTGAAAAGAGAGCAAATGAAACAGAAATAGAAGAAGAGGAAGTAGTTCCAGCGAACTGGACACAGGCTTTGGAAGATCTCAAAATTCAATTAACTCAAGAACTTCAGGAATTCAAAAAGCAAGCTAGAGGCAAGAGAGGCTGAAGACAATTTGCAAAAGGAAATACGTGAACTAAAAGAAGAAAATAAAGACTTAAAAGCCAGAATTGGCCAGCTTGGAAATGAAGCAAAGAAGGCAAAAACATGATCCTCAAAGAAAATCAGACCAGAAGAAGAAGGATGACCATAAAGCCAGGGATGAAATTCAGTCTTGAAAAAACAGAACTCAACAATTAAAAGCAAATGACTTCACAAGGCAGCAAGAATATATTAACCAAAATTTAAAAAAATGAAAAATTTGAGGAGAATATGAAACACCTCATTGATTCAACCAAAGATCTAGAGAAGAGAGCTAGAAGAGACAACTTAAGAATTATTGGCTTACCAGAATATCATGATGAAAGAAAAAAGTTTAAATAGCATCTTACAAGAAATTATCAGAGAAAATTGCCCTAAATTCTTGAACAAGAGGGAAAAGTAGAAATAGAAAGAATCCACAGATCATCTCCTACATTTAATCCACAACTGACAACTTCCAGGAATATTATAGCCAAATTCAAAAACTACCAGACCAAGGAAAAAATATTACAAGCAGCTAAAAAGAAGTCATTCAGATATCAGGGAACCACAGTTAGGATAACACAGGATCTGGCTGCATCAATACTGAAGGACCGGAAGGCATGGAACACAATATTCCAGAAAGCAATAAAACTGGATCTACAACGAAGAATCAATTATCCAGCAAAACTAACTATATTATTGCAGGGGAAAGTATGGTCATTCAACAAAGTCAAGGACTTCCAAACATTCATCAAGAAAAAACCAGACAAACAGTTTGCTGCCCAAACCCAGAACTCAAGAGAATGAACATAAGGTAATTAAGAGAATGTGGGGAGGAGAAAAAAATAAATTTTTTAAGGGACACAACAAGTTCAATCAATTTATATCCCAAGTAGAAAAGAAGATATTGGAAAATATTAAAAATTATATTTATTAACAGGGTAACTAGAAGTTTACGTAAAAGGAATAGAGACAAACTGTATAGGATGAAATGTCAAACAAAATGTGTATATATATATGTATATGTATGTATGTATGTATAAATATATACAAAACTGGGAGGGGAACAAGATAATAATAAGAAAAATAGGAAAACAAACAAAAAAGAATAAATTTATATTCCATAAAGAAATGCATGGGACCAACAGGGAAAAATAACAATACACTGTAAGGGTAAAGAGGTTAGAGAGAGGAAATAATCAATACTTAAGTGCATTGAAATCAACTTAAAGAGAGAACAAAGAGATCCATTGGAGCAGAGAACTGATTCATGCCCTATAGAGAAGTAAAAGGGTAACAAAGGGACTGGTAGGGAGGTAAGCAATACTAGGGAGGGAGAGGGGCTGGGCGGAGCATAGAGTGGCTTTAAAGAACAATAAGAGGGGAATAAGAAGGGAGGGGGGAGAAAGGGAAGTAAAACAAGGGAGGGGATTATAGGAACTGATTGAAAACAAAACACTGGTATAGAAGGAAACAATGAAAGAAGAAAGGACAGAACTAGGAGAAAGAATCAAAATGTCTGGGAATGCACAATTGATAATTATATCTCTGAATGTGAATAGGATGAACTTGCCCAAAAAACAGAAGCAAATAGCAGAGTGGATTAGAAACCAAAATCCTACCAAATGTTGTCTACAAGAAAGACACATGAGACTGACAGACATACATAGAGTGAAAATGATAGGATGGAGCAAAAATTTTTGGGCTTCAAATAAGAAAAAAAGGCAGGGATGGCTATCATGATCTCTGACAGAACAAAAGTAAAAATAGATAAAGTTAAAAGAGATACGGAAGGTAACTACATCCTAATAAAAGGCAGTATAAACAATGAAGAAATATCAGTACTCAAAATGTATGCACCAAATAGTATACATTCCAAATTTCTAAAGGAGAAGCTAGTGGAGCTCAAGAATGAAATAGATAGCAAAACCATACTATTGGGTGACTTCAACCTTCCCCTATCAGATCTAGATAAATCAAACCAAAAAATAAATAAGAAAGGGATAAGAGAAAAGAATGAAATCCTAGAAAAATTAGAGTTAATAGATACATGGAGAAAAATAAATAGGGACAAAAAGGAATACACCTTCTTTTCAGCAGCACATGGAACATTCACAAAGATAGACCATGTAATAGGACATAGAAACATGGCAAACAAATGCAAAAAAGGAGAAATCATAAATGTAAACTTCACAGATCATAATGCAATAAAAATAGTTATTAATAAGAAAACATGGAGAGGCAAACCAAAAACTAAATGGAAATTAAATAATATGATTCTCCAAAATAATTTAGTGAAAGAACAAATCATTGAAACAATAATTTCATTGAAGACAATAACAATGATGAGACATCTAACCCAATCCTATGGAAAGCAGCCAAAGCAGTTCTAAGGGGAAAATTTATATCACTGAGTGCATATATTAAAAAATTAGGGAGGGCAGAGGTTAATGAATTGGGTATACAACTTAAAAAACTAGAAAATGAACAAATTAAAAATCCTCAGATGAAAACTAAATTAGAAATACTAAAAAATCAAAGGAGAAATTAAAAAAATCAAAAGTAAAAGAACTATTGAATTAATAAATAAGATTAGAAGCTGGTATTTTGAAAAAAAACAAATAAAATTGACAAAGTACTGCTCTATATAATTTAAAAAAAGGAAAGAACTCCAAATTAATAGTATCAAATATGAAAAGGGAGACCTCACCTCTAATGAAGAGGAAATTAAGGCAATCATTAAAAACTATTTTGCCCAATTATATGGCAATAAATTTAGCAATCTAGGTGATATGGATGAATATTTACAAAAATATAAATTGCCTAGATTAAGAGCAGAAGAAATAGAATACTTAAGTAATCCAATATCAGAAAAAGACCTTGAACAAGCCATCAAAGAACTCCCTCAGAAAAAATCCCCAGGGCCTAATGGATTCACAAGTGAATTCTATCAAACATTCAAAGAAAAATTAATCCCAATACTATACAAATTATTTGATAGAATAAGCAAAAAAGGAGTCTTACCAAATTTCTTTTATAACACAAATATGGTACTGATTCCAAAGCCAGGAAGATAAAAAACAGAGAAAGAAAATTACAGACCAATCTCCTTAATAAACATAGATACAAAAATTTTAAATAGAATTCTAGCAAAAAGACTCCAGCAAATGATCAAGAGGGTTATCCATCATGATCAGGTGGGATTTATACCAGGAATGCAAGGATGGTTCAATATTAGGAAAACCATCCACATAATCAACCATATCAATAAGGAAACCAACAAAAACCATATGATTATTTCAATAGATGCGGAAAAAGCCTTTGTCAAAATACAACACCCATTCCTACTGAAAACACTATAAAGTATAGGAATAGAAGGTCCTTTCCTAAAAGTAATAAACAGTATATATCTTAAACCATCAACAAGCGTCATATGTGATGCAGATAAATTAGAAGACTTCCCAATAAGATCAGGAGTGAAACAAGGATGCCCATTATCACCTCTATTATTTAACATTGTACGAGAAACACTAACAGTAGCAATTAGAGAAGACAAAGAAACTGAGGGTATTAAAATAGGCTGCTAGGAGAACAAGCTATCACTCTTTGCAGATGATATGATGGTAAACTTAAAAAATCCTAGAGAAATCAACTAAGAAGCTTGTAGAAATAATCAACAACTTTAGCAAAGTTGCAGGATACAAAATAAATGCACATAAATCATCAGCATTTCTATATATTTCCAACACATTGCAGCAGCAAGAGGTAGAAAGAGAAACATCATTTAAAATTACCCTAGACAATATAAAATACTTAGGAATCTATCTACCAAAACAAACACAGGAATTATATGAAAACAACTGCAAAATACTTTCTAAACAATTAAACTAGATCTAAACAAATGGAAAAAGATTGAGTGCTCATGGGTAGGACAAGCTAACATAATAAAAATGACCATTCTCCCCAATTTAATTTACTTATTTAGTGCCATACATATGAAACTACCAAAAAACTTTCTTACTGAATTAGAAAAATCTATAACAAAGTTCATCTGGAGAGAATATCAAGGGAAATAATGAAAAAAATGTGAAGGAAGGTGGCTTAGCAGTACCAGATATTAAGCTATATAGAAGGGAGAATCAATGGAATAGACTTGGGGTAAGGGACATCAGCAAGACAGTGTACAATAAACCCAAAGAGCCCAACTTTTGGGACAAAAATCCACTATTTGACAAAAACTGCTGGGAAAATTGGAAAACAAAATGGGAGAGATTAGGTTTAGATTAACATCTCACACCCTACACCAAGATAAATTCAGGATGGGTGAAAGACTTGAATATAAAGAGGGAAACTATAAACAAGTTAAGTGAACACAGAATAGTTTACTTGTCAGATCTCTGGGAATGGAAAGATTTTAAAACCAAGCAAGATTTAGAAAAAATTACAAAATGTAAAATAAATAATTTTGATTATATTAAATTAAAATTTTTTTGTACAAACAAAAACAATGCAACCAAAATCAGAAGGGAAAAAACAAACTTGAAAAAATCTTTATAATAAAAAATTCTGACAGAGGTTTAATTACTCAAATATACAAGGAGCTAAATCTATTGTATAAAAAATCAAGGCATTTCCCAATTGATAAATGGGCAAGGGACATGAATAGGCAATTTTCAGATAAAGAAATCAAAAGTATCAATAAGCACATGAGAAAATGTTCTAAATCTCTAATAATTAGAGAAATGCAAGTCAAAAAAACTCTGAGGTATCACCTCACACCTAGCAGATTGGCTAAAATGAAAGTAGGGGAGAGTAATGAATGTTGGAGGGGATGTGGCAAAATTGGGATGTTAATGCACTGCTGGTGGAGTTGTGAACTGATCTAACCATTCTGGATGGCAATTTTGAATTATGCTCAAAGGGCTATAAAAGACTGCCCGCCCTTTGATCCAGCCATACCATCGTTAGGTTTGTACCCCAAAGTGATCATAGATAGACAGACCTGTATGAAAATATTTATAGCCAAGCTTTTTGTGGTGGCAAAAAACTGGAAAATGAGGGTGTGCCCTTCAATTTGGGAATGGCTGAACAAATGGTGGTATATGCTGGTGATGGAATACTATTGTGCTCAAAGGAATAATAAACTGGAGGAATTCCATGTGAACTGGAATGTCCTTTAGGAATTGATGCTGAGTGAAAGGAGCAGAGCCAGAAGAACATTGTACACAAAGACTAATATACTGTGGTAAAATCAAATGTTAGTGGATGTCTATACTAGCAGCAATGCAATGACCCAAGACAATTCTGAGGGATTTATGGAAAAGAATGCTACCCACATTCATAGGAAGAACTACAGGAGAGTAAACACAGAAGAAAAACAACTGCTTGAACACTTGAGTTGATGAGGACATGATTGGGGATGTAGACCCAAAAGAACCACACCAATGCTAGTATCAATAATATGAAACTAAGTCTTTACTGACCACATATGTTAAAACCAGTGGAAATGTGAGTTATATATTGGGGAGGGGGTGAAGTTTGAGGTGGTGAAGGGTAAAGTAAAAACATATATTATGTAACCATGAAAAATTTTTCTAAAAATAAAAAAATTAATTAAAAAAATTTAAAAACAAAAAGAAACTATTGTGTACAAAGAAGCTTTTCAGTGTCAAGTTTTCTCTTCAGCTGTTTTAAAGAATTATGTTTCTTCAGTTATTGAATTAAAAAAATCTTTTCTTAAATCTTTTTAAGGAGGCCCTGAATCCATTGACTTTCTTCTCATTGCCAATCTCTTCTTATTTGATATTTCCCTATCTTCTCCTATCCTTCACCTACTGATGTCCCATAGTATTTAAATTTCATTTTGTCCCATTTTCTAAAAAAAATATTTCACTTACTCTTATGATCCTTCTTTTTTCTTTAATCCAAATCCTTATTCTGATTCATGATCCCTATAATTATCTGTTGTCTCTTTTCCATGTATTCGTCAATCAAGGACTGAATTCTGTATTCAGTAACAACTTCCAAGATATCTATTCAGAGTTTTCTTCTCTAGTGCTTCTTGCTTTAAGAGGGCTTTTAAAACAATGATAATTACTGCAGGTATCAGAGAAGGCACTGACTCATGATAGAATCCCTTCCTGACTAGGTCCTTTATTAGGCAACCCACCATTGATTCATATCCTCTTTTTTAAATTTGTTTTTAATATTTGCCTAGAAATCACCCTCCATCCATGCTCTCCCATTCCTTCAGGTGCCGAATGCTCCTAGGAGTTCTGACTCTCTCATTCATGAGACAAATAGAATCTTTCTGCAACATATCTTCCAAGTCTCATCCAGTGTTGGGTCTGCCTCTGCCTTTGAACATTTCTTTTCAATTTAAGAGCAATCATCTGTATAATCCCTCACCACCTCCAAAATACGGCCCTTTTTTGTTCTCCCTTTTAATCTTTCACCTCCCTCTTCTTCCCCTATTCCATTTTTAGAAGCCACAGGGATAAGTTTCTAGTAATTTCTAGCCCTTGGTTTGGTGCTGGTGTGACACACACTCCTCTCCATCCTCATACTTCCCTCCCACTTCTTTATATTATCTTCTCATGTTCCAATGTAAACCCACTAATGAAACATTAATGAGTGGAAAAGTTGTTACAAGTTTCTGTACTTAATTTTCCTCTATCAGCCTCTTTATTTCACTAGGTTCTTACCTTTATTTCTTTCTCCTTGGGTACAATTTAGAAACAAATCTTTTCTTGCTATTTTTATCATTCTTTGGCTACTACTATCCTTGCCAGATGTGTTTATTCATTTCTCCTGAATTTCTTTTCTTGTGGGGTGATTAAAAGGTAAATGATCTATTAGTTCTGGATTTCTGTCAAAATATATTTAAGACTCTCCTTTATTATTGATATCAATCTTTGATCATGGATTGTTAAACTCAAATTTGTAGGATAGGTCCCTCTGGGCTGTATCATGAGTTTTAGGGTTCCCAAGAAAAGGAAATAAAATCATTTACGTTTTTCCATACTGAGTATGGGATATTCTTGATTATTCAAATAATTTTCCATTATGTTTGAAGATATTTCTCATTATGACTTTTTAAAACTCATTTTTGCATTGAATTATTAAATTTTGACAATGGGAGTTAAATTGGAGTTTGTAGTCTTTAATTTATTTTTCTGGAGATCATTTGTGAATTCTTTCAATTGGAATTTCAATTTAAATATTCCAAAATTCTGGGCTGTTTTTATTTTCTTTATTATTGTATTAAACTTTTAGTTACTGTCAAAATTTTTTTTTTCTGGGAGGCCTAAGTTGCTAAAGCTGTCTCTATGTATCCTTTCCTTGATTTTGCTATATTTCATTTCTATAATAAGCATATTTTCTTTCAATGCTATTTTTGCTTCTCTTTTACAAGGTTATCCTCCACTTTAAGTTATTTGAATTCCCAATCTATTGTCCTCTCTCTTTCATTTCTTTGGTGAGGCTTACCATTAAGATTTAAGATTTTCTAATCTGTTCATTATTTTTGCTATGCAGAACAAAAATTCTTCTCTAATAGTTTTCATTTCTCTTTTAAACCACTTAGGAATAGCATATGTGATTCCATGTTCTTATCAAATTTTACAGAACTCACTATCCTATGAAATGATATAATTTTCCTTTATATTGTAGTATTTATTGATAGATGCCTGAGCTTGTTTACTGGATCTGGAGACCATATTTCCTTCTGTTGTTATGATTTTTCATGTTGATTTATCTGTTTGTATTCAAGAACAGTATGTTTCAATTTAAATTCAGACTCCTTTTTTCCTTTTATGACAGTGGATATCCTTTCTCATCATGAATCCATTGGAGTAGTCCTGTATCCTTGTCTTGCTGATAATAGTTAAACCATGTACAGTTGAGAATCATGTGCTATTGTGGTGACTGTGAACAGTATTCTCCTGGTTCTGCTCACTTCACTTTGCATCATTTCATATGCCTTTTGTTACGATTAAAATTTTTAGTCTGGCCATAATTCAATGATTTTATTGTGATGTATTGATAGATTGAAGAAAAGAAAGAAGATGAGAGAGAGAGAGAGAGAGAGAGAGAGAGAGAGAGATTGATCTTAGAGTTTTACCCTAATCTACCTTTACCATTTTGTTGGATGACCATTCAGCACTGACATAGAAGTCAAACACACGTGCTTCCTAATTCCTGATCATTATATCTTCTTGACCCCACCCTCTTTACTGAAATTGCATGCTGACATTTGGGCTGACATCAAGATGCTAGGGACACCAGACACTTAGCCATTTAGGCTAGCATCAGGGGATGCCAGGCCATGGTAGATGCCAGCAATGTAGGTAGATCTATTTTTCCTTACACAATATTATGTTCAGTTGATTTTTGGCTTTAGGTCTAGATCCTTTATCTTATGGAATGATTTATTCCATGGTTTCTAGTCCTTTAAAGTAGAAGATTCTAGGGAAGGTTGTAATAAGGGTTATTGACCCATATAGATTATTGGTATTGGTATAGGTATCCTCAATACCTGTGTCCTGAGTGGACAGGCTATTGCTTTGACTGTTGAGAAAGATGGCATCTCTAAATAGTACTTAAAGAATTCCAGCTCAGGCCAGTTATATAAAATATATATTTATTATAGATATAAAAAGTTTAGAGGAAGGGAGAGTAAAAGGAAAACAGGTAAAAAGGTATTTCTTTTATTATGTAGATCTCTATGCTAATAAATCTTAACTATAACCACTCAAACGATTATGGTCCATAAGGACTTTCTTCTCCTTCAACAGAGTTAAAGCTAACCTCTCTTCCTATTCTATCCAAAACCCCCAAATTCTTATCTATCAAAACTAATCTAAATATAAACTTATTTTTTAGTTTATTCCTTTTTAAATTTTTTATTTTAAATATTTTCCCATAGTTACATATTTCATGTTCTTTCCCTCTCCCCCACCCCCAACGCCTATAGCCAAGACCCAATTCCACTGGATTTTACATGTACCATTGATTAAGACCTAATTCCATATTATTGATAGTTGGACTAGATTTATCATTTAGTGTCTACGTCCCCAATAATATCCCCATCAGCCTATGTGTTTAAGCAATTGTTTTTCTTCTTTGTTTCTATTGTCAGAGTTCTTCCTCTGAATTTGGCTAGTTTTCTTTCTCATAAGTCCCACAGCCTTGCTCTGGATCCTTGTATTGCTGCTAGTAGAGAACTGCCTTATGCTCGATTGTACCACAGTGTATCAGTCTCTGTGTACAATGTTCTCCTGGTTCTGCTACTTTCACTCTGCATCAATTCCTAGAGGTCATTCCAGTTCACATGGAATTCCTCCAGTTTATTATTCCTTTGAGCACAATAGTATTTCATCACCAAAAGATACCACAATTTGTTTAGACATTCCCCAAAGGCCATTCCCTAATTTTCTAATTTTTTGCCACCACAAAGAGTGTGGCTATGAATAATTTTGTCAAGTCTTTTTCCTTATTATCTCTTTGGGATATAAACCAAGCAGTGCTATGGCTGGAGCAAAAGGCATTAATAGTCTTTTAAAGCCCTTTGGGTATAGTTCCCAATTGCCATCCAGAATGGTTGAATCAATTCACAACTTCACCAGCAACACATTGATGTCCCAATTTTGCCACATCCCCTCCAACATTCACCACTTTCTTTTGCTGTCATGTTAGCTAATGTTCTAGGTGTGAGGTGGTACCTCAGAGTTGTTTGATTTGCATTTCTCTAATTATAAGAGATTTAGAATACTTTTTCATGTGTTTGTTGATAGTTTTAATTTCTTTATCTGAAAATACCCTATTCATGTCACTTATCAATTGGAGAATGGCTTGATTTTTTTTGTACAATTGATTTAGCTCCTTATATATTTGAGTAATTAAATCTTTTTCCAAGTTTTTTCTTACAAATTTTTTCCCAGTTTGTTGCTTCCCTTCTAATTTTGGTAGCATTGGTTTAATTTGTACAAAAACTTTTTAGTTTAATGTAATCAAAATTATTTATTTTACATTTTGTAATTATTTTTCTAACTCTTGCTTGGCTTTAAATATCTTTCCTTTCTCAGAGATCTGACAAGTATATTATTCTGTGCTCACCTAATTTACTTATAGTTTCCTTCTTTTTATTCAAGTCATTCATCCATTCTGAATTTATCTTGGTATAGGGTGTGAGATGTTGATCTAGACCCAACCTCTCCCATATTGTTTTCCAATTTCCCCAGCAGTTTGTGTCAAATAGTGGGTTTTTATCCCAAAAGCTGGGTTCTTTGGGTTTATCATAGACTGTCTTGCTGAAGTTGCTTACCCCAAGTCTATTCCATGGGTCCTCCCTTCTGTCTTTTAGCTAGTACCACATGGTTTGTTTGTTTTTTTAAAACCCTTACCTTCTGTCTTGGAGCCAATATTGATTATTGGCTCCAAGGCAGAAGAGTGGTAAGGGTAGGCAATGGGGGTCAAGTGACTTGCCCACTGTCACACAGCTGGAAAGTGTCTGAGGCCAGATTTGAAACCAGGACCTCCCATCTTTAGACCAGGCTCTCAATCCACTGAGCTACCCAGCTGCCCCCTAGTACCATATTATTTTGATGACTACTGCTTTATAGTACAGTTTAAGATCTGGTACTGCTAGGTCACATTTCTTCATATTTTTAAAAATTATTTCCCTTGATATTATTGGTCTTTTGTTCTTCCAAATGAACTTTGACGTAGTTTTTTTTTTTTCTAATTCAGTAAAAAAATATTTGGTAGTTTGATAGGTATAGCATTAAATAAGTAAATTATTTTGGTTAGGATGGTTATTTTTATTATCTTAGCTCATTCTACCCCTGAGCAGTCAATGTTGTTCCCATTGCCTAGATCTAGTTTTAATTGTGTGGTAAGGGTTTTGTAGTTGTGTTTATATAATTCCTGTGTTTGTCTTGGCAGATAGATTCGTAAGTATTTTATATTGTCTAGGCCCTAGAATCTAGAGTGATTTTAAGTGGAATTTCTCTCTCTAACTCTTGCTGCTGCGATGTGTTGTTAATATATAGAAATGCTGATGATTTATGTGCAGTTATTTTGTATCCTGCAACTTTGCTAACGTTGTTGATTATTTCCACTAACTTTTTAGTTGATTCTCAAGAATTTTTTTAAGTAGACCATCATATCATCTGCAAAGAGTGATACCTTGTTCTCCTCACAGCCTATTTTAATACCCTCAATTTCTTTTTCTTCTCTAATTGCTACTGCTAGTGTTTCTAGTACAATGTTATATAATAGTAGTGACAATGGGCATCCTTGTTTCACTCCTGATCTTATTGGGAAGGCTTCTAATTTATCCCCATTTCAGATGATGTTTGTTGATGGTTTTAGATATATGCCATTTATTACTTTTAGGAATGACCTTTCTATTCCTATACTTTCTAATGTTTTCAGTTAGGAGTGGGTATTGTATTTTGTCAAAGGCTTTTTCAGCATCTATTGAGATAATCATGTGATTTTTGTTGGTTTGCTTGTTTATATGGTCAATTATTTGGATTGTTTTCCTAATGTTGAACCATCCTTGTATTCCTGGTATAAATCCCACCCAATCACAACCCTCATAATCACTTGCTAGAGTCTTTTTGCAAGTATTCTGTTAAGATTTTTGCATCTATGTTCATTAAAGAGATTGGTCTACAGTTTTCTTTCTCTGTCTTTGGTCTACCTGGCTTTGGGATCAGTACCATATTTGTATCATCAAAGGAGTTTGGTAGAATTCCTTCTTTGCTTATTATGTCAAATAGTTTGTATAATATTGGGATTAGTTTTTCTTTGAAAGTTTGATAGAATTCACTTGTGAATCCATCTGGTCCTGGGGATTTTTTCTAAGGGAATTCTTTGATGGCTTGTTCAATTTTTTTTTTCTGATATGGGATTATTTAAGTATTCTATTTCTTCTACTGTTAATCTAGGCAATTTATATTTTTGTAAACATGCATCCATATTGCCTAGATAGCTATATTTATTGCCATATAATCGGGCAAAATAGTTTTTAAGGATTGCCTTGATTTCCTCTTCATTAGAGGTGAGGCCTCCCTTTTCATCTTTGATACTGATAATTTGGTTTTTGTCTTTCCTTTTTTAATTAGATTGACCAGTATTTTGTCAACTTTATTTGTTTTTTTCAAAGTACCAGTTTATAGTATTATTTATTAATTCAGTAGTTCCTTTACTTTCAATTTTGTTCATTTCTCCTTTAATTTTTATAATCTCTAATTTAGTTTTTAACTGGGGATTTTTAATTTGTTCCTGTTCTAGTTTTTTTATTTGCATGCCCAGTTTAAATATAAACTTATAACCAAGAAGAATAAGTCATGTTTCTCTTTCCTGCTGCTCAGATGTAATTTCCAGCTGGTCAGAGATTCCTCTGCCTTCCCAACTCTAACAGATCAGACTTAATTTAACTGCCACCTATGGGAGCAGTTACAGATATCACACCCAAAAAATTTCTTCTCTTCTATGACCAGATAAAATGGGTTATTATCAGATTGTAAATTCACCAAGATTTTCCAAACTTTCAGAGCCTCTCTCTTTGGATCAATTTCCTTGTTCAGCTTAGCGCAAAGAGTGAGCAGTTAGATCAACTGCCTTTCTCAAAGCTCTTCGAGAAAATTCTCTCCCATCAATCATTTCTGAGATTCCATTCACATTTAAAGAAAGCCAACTTATTAATCTCATATATCTATCAATAAATTATACTAATTAACTCTATTTCCTAATGAACTCTTAATTAATTAATGGATATTTCTCTACACTATGTAATCTTGTTTGGGGTTCTACAATATTTAACATTTTGTTTGTTTCTGGCTGCTTGTTGTGTTTTTTCTTTGACTTGTGAGTTATGAAATTTGGATATAGTAGCCTTGGAATTTTTTAAATTGGTATTTCTTTAAAGATGGGATTGGGAGATTCTTTTCCCTCCATTAATTTGTTGTTTTCTTATATATTTAGAACCACCAAAACAAAAAAAAAATAAAAATCAACTAAATGAATGCATGAAAGCAATTTTGTGATAAACCAATAACTCCATATTGTTTATAATTTGTTTAAAGATATGTAAATTATATATGTACTAAATATATATATATATGTTTATATATATATATATATTTATGAACATCTGCTTTTGAATTCTTTTTGGATTTGTCTTCTTTGCATACATTTTTCTTGATTTTGTGGCTGTTGTTTTTTTTTTAAATGTAATCATGAGGGGGCAGCTGGGTAGCTCAGTGGAGTGAAAGTCAGGCCTAGAGACAAGAGGTCCTAGGTTCAAACCCAGCCTCAGCCACTTCCCAGCTGTGTGACCCTGGGCAAGTCACTTGACCCCCATTGCCCACCCTTACCAATCTTCCACCTATGAGACAATACACTGAAGTACAAGGGTAAAAAAAATGTAATCATGATATTTGTTATTCACATTCTCATTTCTTCTACTTTCATCTCTTCATATATTTCCCTTTTCTTTATATTTCTAATATTTGTCATTTCTAACAACATAATATAATCTATTACACTAAAATATCACAATTTATTCAGATATTTCTCCTATTTATTTCCCTTGTGTATTTCCAGTTATTTTGTCATAGCAAAAAAAGTTTCCATGATTATTTTCTTACATACAGAACATTTTATTCTCTCAGTAATACCCTTAAGGCTTAACTTTAACAGTGGGATCTCTGGGTCAATGAGTGTGAACAGCTTTGCATCTCCATATGTATATTCCCATCTTGATTAAAAAAAAATTAATTGCTACTCTAGCAGGGTGACATTAGGCCATCTTTCTTACTCTCTATGTTCTTATCCACATTTAATTTGTTCACTTTAGTTCATTTGGTTGCAGTTAATATATATTGCTGGGACCAGATTTTGCAAATGGGCCCTTATGCAACAGACAACATCTCTTGCCAGGACCATCTTCTTTCCAAAACAAATCTTTTCAGTTTTGTCATACCAAGTAGAGTTTTTGATTAATGACACTTGCATACTCCTCAGATATGCAAGATTACCTCAATAGTATAATGGTTGTTAAAGTAAGACTTTTGCATAATATTTATGCTTTCTAAATCATTGCTGTACCACCAGAAATTATGTTTGGATTATGTGTATGCTAAGGCTTAGATCTACCACTTAGCTCATTTAGGTGTGGTGGAGAGATGTGGGTTTCTTTAGACATCTATCTTATTTAACTTATTTAAGGTACTATTAATAGCTTTAACTTCTTTTTTTGTTTATTTTTTTTCTAGATAGGTCTAATATTGAGAGGGGAAAATAAAAATGCACTTCTATTATTCTATTTCCATCTGTATCTCATTATTCTCTTCCTTTAAAATTCTAAATATTCTAACACAGTGCATATATGTTCACTGTTGATAATATCATCCATAGTAACCAATCCCCCAACATAACATAGTTACCCTGTTCATTCCTTCCAATTATAACCATTTTAGCCCCCCTTTTGTCAGAGATCATGAATGCTACCCCTATCTACTCTGGATTAGCTGTGGCATGATATGCTTTGCTCCAGTCCCTCACCTTCATTCTATTTTTATCATTTTCAGTGTGTTTATTATACACATTGTCAAGTCCCAGATTTTTATTCTTTCTGCTATCCATTTTCTTCCCATGTGTGAATTAATCTTGTTATTCTCAATGTCATAGTTACTAATGATGCATTTCCATCTATTCTGTTCCCTTCACTGTTTGTCCCCCACTTCCTTCTTTTCTGCTATATCCCTCCACAATAGGCCAATGGGCCTATTCATATCCCTTCCCAAGGATCCTCTCTTATATTTTCCCCTTGCCCTTTTAACTCCAAATTGACCCACATTTCCAAAGGTCTCTTCATTGTGTTTTCCCCTTCACCATTTAATTCTGATTCTATCCATTTTTCTAAAATTCCTTTCTTTATACTCCAACTGTGCCCTCCTACTTCTTGATTCCCTTATCCTCTCTCCTTACCACCCTACTTCTTGATATGTATCCCTCTCCATATCTCCCTCCATTCCCTCCCTTTTCTTAATCCTTTTGTCCTCCTTTCTCTTAACCCACTCTTCCATTTCTTATTCCCTTATATTCTTAGGAGAACTCCCAGTCCCTCCCTTTTCCCATCCCCTTAACCTCCTATTTCACTATATATTAACATTTTTTCCTTCTAATTGTGTATGTTGTTCTCTTTATCCCCTTTCTGATGAAAGTTGACTTCTAGTACTCCTAACCATCCAGTTCCTCATCCCCTTCTCTGTGGCACTTCTACTCATTCTTCCTATATATGAAATTGTTATTGCACCCTACATTTCCAGGTCTATTCTGCTACCATTTGAGCTCATTCAATTCCATTTCATCAATCTTGAGTTTTCCATTCATACTCACTCCTTCAATGTACACAGGTAATGTTAACATTTCTAGGGACAATAGGTACAATTTCCCCATATCAGAATCAAGCAATTTGAACTGTTAGGTTGCTTATGATTTGTTTTTCATTACCTTTGTATACTTCTTATCTATTAGATTTCCTCCTGAGTTCTAGGTTCTTCTCCAGGAATAGTTGAAACACTTTTATTTTGTTAAATTTACATTTTCCCATAATAATTGTGCTTGTTTTTGCTGGTGATGTTATTATTAGGTGTAAGCCCACTTCTTTTGCTCTATAGAATGCTATATTCCATGGTCTGCAGTCTTTTAATATTGGGGCCACTATTAGGCCTTGTGTTATTCTGACTATACTTTCATAGTATTTAATTTTTTTCTTGTTGCTTGTAGTATTTTCTCCTTAATCTGGGAGTTATGGAACTTTGCAATGATGTTCCTGTGTATTTTCCTCTCTGGGGCTCTTTGAGGTGGTGAGTGGTAGATTCTTTCAATTTCATTTCTACCATCTATTTCTAAAATTTCTAGGCAGTTTTCCTTGATGAATTCTTGGATCATGGTGTCTAAACTATCTTTTTATTGTAATTTTCCAAGAGTCTAACTAGTCTTATATTGTCTTTTTATCTATTTTCTAGGTCAGTTATTTTTGTGATAAAATATTTCAACTCTTTTTTATTATTTCATTCTTTTGATTTTGCTTTATTATTTCTCACTTTCTTAGGGAATCATCAGCTTCTTCTTGTACAATTCTAGTTCTTAATACCTTATTTTGTTTCATAAGTTTTTGTATCTCTTTTCCCTTTTGGGTGTTTTTTCTTTCTTGATTTTTTTTTGCATTGCTCCTTTTTTTCCCTAATTTTCCACCACCTCCCTCATTTTGTTTTTGAAGTCTGTTTTAAGTTGTTCCAGAAACTCCTTTTGGGTTTCTGGCCATTTATTCTATTTCTTGCTATTTCTAAAGTAGGTGTTTTTAGTTCATTGTCCTCTGAGTTTGAGCCAAGATTATTTCTGTTCCCATAATAGCTATTAGTATTTGTATTTTACTCTTTTGCTTGCTGGTTTTTATTCATTCATTCATTTATTTATTTTAGTGGGTGGGTTAATATAATTAATTATTGGATTTTTTTCTGAAGTCCAAATTTCCAACCTATTAGTGTATGATATCCCTAACAGTAGTACTAACTATAAGAATAATTTGTAATTATTCACACATAATTTCAATATAACTGCTTTTTACTTGTGTTTCCCAGTGAAGATGAATTTCTTTAGGCCAGGCAATGCCTCATTATGTTGCTTTTGTGACCCCAGCCTGCAACCATATATCTTGAACACAATCTATGTTTAAAATATGCATTACATAGCATTGCAGTGAATTAAGTAAATATTGCTAACTACTATATCTCTGTCTACCAGATAAACATACTTTAGGAATCATGTTATAATAAAAAATAATAAAATAATAAGATATTATGAATAAGTATAGTACATTTATATTGGTTGGAGTTTAAGTACTTTACCATATTATCTCATTTTATCCTCACCACAACCTTGATAAGGTTGTAAGAGGGAAAAATTTAGGTATTTATAGATATATATTAAATATGTGGCCGCCAGAAACCAACAATTTAGGTTGATTCCGTAATTAAATCAGACCCAAGTCAGCATCGGGTTGAAGAGTTTATTTACAGTCTGGTAGGTAAAAAGTAGGAATAAAGAGAAAAAGAGAGAGGCTAGACCAGGCCAAAGTCCTGGACGGAGAGAGAAGAAGGTTATAAAACTTAATAATGAAGCTGTAAGCCACAAGGCCCAACAGCCAGATAGGCAGAGTTTAGAATTGACCCAGCTAGGCCAAGGAAGTCAGCCTAACTTACCCACGTGACAATATAGAGCATAATCTGTCTGTGGTCTCAGGAGATGCTTCTTCCTCCAGTTCCAGATGGCAACTGCTCCCACAGGAAGTTCACTCACTTACTTAAAGAGATCGTGTCTTTCATCACTTCCTGTGGTCCACCTCTAATTCAAATGGACAAATGGCAGTTTCTACATTGATTAGGACTGCCCAAAGGGCAGTCCCTTATTCTTGATTTGTTACTTATTGTCACGTGTGGGTAACTCGTCTCCCCTCCACACTAAGGGAGGTGAGAGTGACATCATTAGCACGCCTAGGTTGAATAGATTTTTTGACTATTAATGGGCTAGAGCTAATTCCATTTACACAATCCCCCCTGATGATCACTGGGTGCCTAGTCACCCCAAGTGATCATGTTACACAAACATCTTCTACAACAAAGGTCCTTCTAACTACAATAGTTAGAGATAAGAGGGAAATGGAAAAGAGAGAAAGCAAAACCAATGTTTTGCTAAGCGCGTTGACAAAAAAACCAATTGGGGCAGTCCCTTATTGGCATATCATGTACAATTAAAGTAGCTGTTCAAAACCCATCAGTCCATTCATTAGTACCCAAAGTTCATTCTGGATCACTTGATGCAACAAACCCCATCAGTTCAATCAATTGCAACCCAAAGTTCATTCTGGATCTCTCGATTAAACGTTGGTTCTTCAGGCATCTCTCTGCAAACAGTTCATTCTCTGGATTAAGGAATCAGCAAGTTTTCTTTCCCTGAGAATTTTTCTCAAACAAAACCAAAAATTAAATCTTGGATATAATAAAAATACGATTAATCTTGGATTTTATAAAAATACAATCCCCCCTGACGTGGGTATTTAGAAAGAAATACCCAGATCAGCTCAATATATACAGTTGAGTCATGGGATTGTGTGAGTAAATTCAAAAGAAAAAAAAAGAAAGAAAAAATATAAAAATCAAATAGAAGAAAATTGAAGCTTTTGAAAAAGAAAGGCATTAAAATCAAAATCAAAATATCAAAAGTTATATACATAAAAATTTTTGAAGAAAACAAAATAAAATTATAACAGGCCCTTGTATTAGGGTCTAATCAATTATAATTTCCATCCTACTAGTCTGTAGGATACAATGCAGTAATACTGCACTTACCCATTTGCAGCTAAGACTACAGGAAGTTGCCATTCTATAAGAGAGAAAGAAAAGACCAGATTTATATGCAAGGGAAGCATCTGTCATTCCCTTTACTCTCAGGAGTATATGGGTGAGCCAGATAATAGCCAACCTGTGGTACCTGACTGGCAGTGTAGTTCGGAGAGTCCTACGTCTTAACATATGTTAAGCGTCGCAGCTTCGATTCTTACACTGAGTTCAAGTCCTCAGTGTTGGCGTGGGAGTACCTCAATCCCACCTGTATATGTATGATCTCTTTAACCTTGTGCTCCTTGGCACTGTGCAGATGTTCTCAGAAATCCCATTGGATTTGTTGGTCGGTCTCCATGACCTTGTGCTTTTCTTAGCATTATTAATGGCTCATGTGTTCCCTTCTCCTGGAATTAGACAGAAGCATTAATCACAGTCCCATAACGTTTAACAATACATGGCAAGTTCTTGGAGTCTAAACCTTGTGAGTAAGCAGTAATATTACAGCAAATATATATATGGCATTGCAAAAAATAATGAAAAAATTAACTGATTATATGTACTCAAGTACAAGAAATGAGAAAAAGACAAAAAAATATCAATTATTCTATTAAAAGATATTAGGAAATCAATAAGAAAATTAAAATAAATCAGGGAAAGAATCAAGACAAACCAATGATTCCAAATTAGCATCCATGAGTCCATGAACTGTTATCTCCAATGCAGGTAACAGGAAACAGTCAATCAGGTTCAATAGAAGATGCCCTCTTTACATGTGAGCAATGAATCCAAGAGTCCTTTTCTCCGATCTTTATAGCTGTTGGGGTGGTTAGTAAAATTTCAAATGGGCCATCCCATGAAGGCTGGGTTGCCCCAGTGCACTGGAAGTTCTTTATATATATTTTGTCTCCTGGATTCAGGTCGTGAAGTGAAAAATCTATTGGTCCTGCTTGTACTGCAGTTCCAGATTCATGGAGTTCACGCAGTCTGTGTTGCAATTCCTGTATATAGGAAGCAATAGAAGTATCTCCTCCTAATAGTGATGTATATGCAGGAGAAAAAGGTTTAGCCTATATAGGAGGATGTCCAAAAAGCATCTCATATGGTGAGATGTGTAGATCTCCCCTAGGTCTGCTTCTAAGATAAAATAGAGCTAGAGGGAGAATTTCAGGCCATTTTAGATGTGTCTCACTACATAATTTGCCAATCATGGTTTTAAGTTCCCTGTTCATCCGTTCAACTTGGCCTGAGCTCTGGGGATGATATGGTACATGGAATTTTGGAGTTATCCCCAGGCATGAATATATTTCAGATAAAACTGAATCAGTAAAGTGACTCCCTCTGTCCGAGTCAATACGTGCAGTCAGACCAAAACGAGGAATGATTTCTTTTAAAAGCACCTTGGCAACAAAGGCTGATGTGGCTCGGGCAGTAGGAAATGCTTCCAGCCACCTGGTCAGTTGATCCACTATGACCAGACAGAATTTATATTGTCCAGCCTTTGGCATTGTTATGAAATCAATTTGTAGGTGCTCAAAAGGTGTGTAAGCCAATGGACGCCCACCAAAAGCCTTGCCATGAAAGGCGTGTTGGTTATATGCTTGGCAAGTAGGGCAAGCTGCGCACACTTTAGAGGCTATAGATGTTATGCCAGGAGCTATCCATACTCTCTTAACAGAGTCCACGATGCCCTGGGTACCAAAATGACCATTTTTATGAATAGATTGGCAAATTAGGCGATAAAAGTGTCTAGGGAGCAGGGGTTTTCCTTCAGAGGACACCCATACTCCATTTATCTGTTTGGCTTTATTACTATATAAATTATACAGATGAAGAAATTGAGGAAGAGGTTAAATAACTTGTCAAAGGTAATAAAACTAGTTAAATTCTGACTCCAAGTCTTGGAGTTGGCATTAAAATATTATATCATCATGATGCCATTTATTACAAATAACTATAGGGTAGATGATAGGACAATAGAGGCCATTCATTTATGATTTTTATAATTTTTTATTTTTTTAATTATGTTAATGATGAGTGATTCATCTCTCTTACTTATATAGATGAATAAGTCTCAGCATTCCTCACTCCCCAAAATTTCTCCTTTGATGAAGAAATCATGATGTTATAAGGTCAGCCATAAGGGGCCTTAAAAATCCTTCAGTTAGATGTGCATAATTTTACCTGTTAGGAAACAATATTTGAGAAAAGTTATTTGACTTGGCCAAGACAATAGAGTAAGTCAGAGTACAAATCTTGAATTCAAAAATACATATACTTCTGATTCCAAATCTTATGGTTTTTTCATCAAAAAACCATGTTGAAAAAGGTTCCAGTATTCATATTTAATTAAATTATCTTATTTGAAATGTGAAATTCAGCAAAATGTATTTTAATATAAAAAAGAAGGGAGTTTACACAAGAAACATGAACTTTTGTTATGTAGTTTATTTAATAAATTAATTTCTCATATAAAATTTAGCAAAGAAACAAAATTGCTCAATAGTGGTTCTGTTCCAACTTTTTTTTTACTTCCATTGTTCAAAAGCAAACAATAAATAAGCACTTTCTTTGTAGAGCTATTGCTGCTTACTAAATTCCTACCAACTTTCAGCATTAGAAATCTTCCTTTTTAACAAATATATCCAACAAAATAAAGCATGATCTTTCCTTGACTTTTTTGTTTTTTTTTTAGCAATTGGCATCCTGAAGACTCACTATATGGTTCTAAAAAAATTTTGATAACTCTGTTAATAGTGGAAGATTAATACTTTATATTTTATACTGTTTCACACATCCATAGAGTGCTGGACCTTGAGTGAGAAAGATCAGAGTTCAAAATCAGCTTCAGACATTTATTAGTTGTGAGACTTTCACAAGGTTACCTGAACTCTGTCTGCTTCAGTTTCCTCATTTGTTAAATGAGGAAATAATATCTTCCTTGAGTTCTTGTTTGGATTAAATAGGATGATATTTGTAAGGTGATTTACAAATCTTAAAGCAATATATAAATGGTAACTGGAAGTTGTAGTAGTAGTAGTAGTAGTAGTAGTAGTAGTAGTAGTAGTAGTAGTAGTAGTAGTAGTAGTAGTAGTAATAGTGGTGGTGGTGGTAGTGGTGGTGGTGGTGGTGGTAGTAGTAGAGTTATTTTTTTTGTTGTACTTACTATATGCTAATTAAAAATATAAAAATGAATAGTTTTTTAACTACCTCTGTCATCAAGAAACTTGTCTGACAACTTTGGTAAGAACTAAAGGATGGAAAAAGTAATTGACAAATGATTAGAAGTTATAACAGTAGTAGCAAACCAGCAGTAAGGGGAAAAAAACAGCAACAAAGGGAAACAAAGGGGGAAAACACCTGGCTTATAGAGAATAGGATTTAATCAACTAAGAAAAGAGAGAATATGATGTCTCAAGTTAGGTATTATGCTTCATCGCCTTTTAAAAAGGGAGAATATTTTGTGGGATCTTTAGGAGTTTTTTGATTTTTGTTGTTATATTTTTTATTTTTAGAAAAAAATTTCCATGGTTACATGATTCATCTTCTTACTTTCCCTTTCACCCCCCCCCAACAACCTGCAATTTCCACTGGTTTTAACATGTGTCATCTATCAAGACCTATTTCCATATTATTGATAGTTACATTGGTGTGGTCCTTTTGAGTCTACATCCCTAACTGTGTCCTCATCAACCCATGTGTTCAAGCAGTTGTTTTTCTTCTGTGTTTCTACTATGGTAGTTCATCCTCTGAATGTGGGTAGTATTCTTTTCCATAAATCTCTCAGAATTGTCTTGGGTCATTGCATTTCTACTAGTACAGAAGTGCATTACATTCGATTTTATCATAGTGTATCAGTCTCTGTGTATAATGTTCTCCTGGTTCCTCTTCTTTCTCTCTGCATCAATTCCTGGAGGTCTTTCCAGTTCATATGGAATTCCTCCAGTTTTTTATTCCTTTGAGCACAGAGTATTCCATCATCACAATTTGTTCATCCATTCCCCAATTGAAGGGCTTTTTTTATCTTTTTATCTATGATCACTTTGGGATTCAAACCCAGCAATGGTATGGCTGGATCAAAGGGCAGGCATTCTTTTATAGCCCTTTGAGCATAATTCCAAATTGGAATCCAGAATGGTTGGATCAGTTCACAACTCCATCAGCAATGCATTAATGTCCCAATTTTGCCACATCCCCTCCAACATTTATTACTCTTCTCTGCTATCATTTTAGCCAGTCTTCTAGGAGTGAGGTGATATCTCAGAGTTGTTTTGATTTGCATTTCTCTAATTACTAGAGATTTAGAAGACTTTCTCATGGCTTATTGGTAGTTTTGATTTCTTTATCTGAAAATTGCCTATTCATGTCCCTTGCCCATTTATCAATTGGGGAATGCCTTGAATTTTTATACAATTGATTTAGTCCTTGTATATTTGAGTAATTAGCTGTCTGTCAGAGTTTTTTGTTATAAAGACTTTTTCCCAGTTTGTTTTTTCCCTTCTGATTTTGGTTGCATTGTTTTTGTTTGTACAAAAGCTTTTTAATTTAATATAATCAAAATTATTTATTTTACATTTTGTAATTTTTTCTAACTCTTGCTTGGTTTTAAAATCTTTCCTTTCCCAGAGATCTGACAAGTATACTATTCTGTGTTCACTTAATTTACTTACAGTTTCCTTCTTTATATTCAAGTCATTCACCCATTCTGAATTTATCTTGGTGTAGGATGTGAGATGCTGATCCAAACTAATCTCTCCCATATTGTTTTCCAATTTTCCCAGCCTTTTTTGTCAAATAGTGGATTTTTGTCCCAAAAGCTGGGTTCTTTGGGTTTATCATACACTGTCTTGCTGATGTCCATTACCCCAAGTCTATTCTACTGATCCTCCCTTCTGTCTCTTAGCCGGTACCATATTGTTTTGATGATCACTGTTTTATAGTATAGTTTAATATCTGGTACTGCTAGGCCACCTTCCTTCACATTTTTTTCACTATTTCCCTTGATATTCTAGATCTTTTGTTCTTCCAAATGAACTTTGTTATAGTTTTTTTCTAATTCAGCAAAAAAGATTTTTGGTAGTCTGGTAGGTATAGCACTAAATAAGTAAATTAATTTGATCTTTAGAAACGACATAGTCATTATTTCCTTGCCTTTGAGAGGAAGAGAAGGGAACAAATCCTACAAAAAAGGTCTGTGAAGTGCTGATATATGTGGACAGCAATGATTGGATGAGAATGACAGACAGGCAGACAGACATCAGAAATTAGGCATAGACCAATACTTCATGCCATATACCAAGTTAAATTCAAAATGATACATAATTTAGAAGAAATTAAAACTATCTTTAGTTATATTAAAAAATATTCCATATCACTATTAGAGAGATACAAATTAGAAGAGCTATGAGATACCACTCATACCCATCAGAGTGGCTAACATGAAAAAAAAGAAAAAAGGAAAGTGATAAATGCTGAAGGAAAGGTGAAAAAAATTAGGATACTAATATGCTGATGATGGGGCTATAGACTAATACAACCATTCTGGAGAGGAATCTGGAACCATGCCCAAAGGGCACTCAAACCGTGTATATCCTTTGACCCAGAAATTCCACTACTAGGTTTGTATCCTAAAGACATTAAAGATAAGGAGAAAGAACAAACTGTACAAAAATATGTATAGCGACTCTTTCTGTGGTGACAAAGAAGTGGAAGCTGAAGGGATGCCCATTCTTTAATGAACTGAAAAATTTGTAGTATGTGAATATAATAGAATACTATGATATCATAAAAAATGACAAAGTAGATGAATCACAAAAATGTCCTGGAAAGACTTATATGAAGTAATGCAAAGCGAAGTGAGGAGAACATTGTACACAGCAACAACAATAATGTATAATGATAAATTGTGAAATACTTAACTATTATCAGCAAGGCAAGGATCTAGGACAACTCCAAGAGACTCATTATAACAAAAGGATATACTCCAGCATGGGGAGAACAGATGGAGTATGAATGCAAACTGAAACATACCAGTCTTTACTCCATTACCTTCATGATTTTTTTTTCTTGCATATCATTGGTATCTTCTTTCACAATATGATGAATACTGAAATATGAATTGTATAATGTATGTATGACCTATATCATATTATGTGATTTCTCAGACTGGAGATAGAGAATGGAAGGAGAGTCAGATTCACTATTTCAAAATATCAGAAAACATATTAAGAAATTTTATTGATATGTAATCTTTAAAATTATATATTAAAAAAGCAAATCAGATATTGAGTCCAAACCTTTAATTTAAAAAGTTGAGGAAAATGAGGATAGACTCTGAGGTAACTTAAAGTAGAACTAGTATTGTCTGAGAAGAAATTTGATATGGATATTCCTGAATTCAAGTGTAAAGCATTCCATTATATCATGTTATCCCCTGGGATAAGGTTGAGAAGAAATTTGCCTGGAATATATCAAGAAGGAGAAATAACTTGTATTTTCAATAATTATTCTTGAAAGATAGATGCCATACTTGGCTTTATTTTTATGTAACTGATGGAGTGTATGCATTATGACCCTAAAATATTGGTTTGTACCCATCTTACTTATGGCTTTGATAGTATATACTCAATAAGTACTTATTGATTCAACTGGAGAAGTACGCCTATGTAATACCATAAAATAAACTCTTGCCTAACCCTGAAGTTGCCTTTCTATACTCTTAAATTTGCATCTGTTTCCAACTGTTCTGGTTTTCCCTTATGTGTTCAATGTGAAAGCCATAGAGGAGGAAAAATGCAGTCAATAACTGTAAATTAAAACAAAAAGTGTTCCATGTACTTTGTGAAATTTATTTCTGCAATTTCATAAATGGTTTGTAACTCAATAATACCTATCAGAACTTTATTAGCTTTATTCCAGTTTGGCTACAAATGAGTTTGTTTCCTCTTAAATCACTCATAGCCACATTCCCTACCATTTTAATTCTTAGTTATTAATGTAATGATGATGGCATTTCCCTGCAAATTATAGTAGACAAGTACAAACTATTATTCCAACTAATTAATTATTTCTTTAAAAATATTTAGAAAAATAAACCCCCTTCCACTTTTTAAAAGTAAGATTAGTAACTCAAATATTCAAGGTACTCATTATTGGTAGGGAAAAAAATCTAAATAATGAATAACCTTTTCATTTCCCCCCATATTTATCCCATATTTATGAGAATTTAGATTTTTTTATTAAAACTAAGATTATTGGAAATGGTCACTGTGGGAAATAATAATAATGACCTTAGATTACTAAAATATTTTATTTAAAATCAAAGTAAGTCAGAAGCACTCTGCATGTGTGAAGTATAATAGCACATTTAGAATGTGCATTCACTGTTAATCTGCTTTTTTTATATTTGTTTTATAAGTCATATTCAACTTGAGGCATGTGTATCAGTATGATTTGGCCTACAGAGGAATGATCATTCCTGAAGGCAAAAATGTCCTATTTTAAAAGGTAAGATAAATACATGTGTCTGAAACAGCCTTGTATTATCATCTATAACCAGATAAGCATTGCCAGTCTATTCAAAGTAAACAAATGAACTGAGTCTCATAAACTGACCAATGTCTCTTGGTATGTCTGTTTTTTCAAACAAATTCGAATGAACATAAAGAGAGAAGCAACAGAAAAAAATGTTTTAAGTAAGCCCCCTAACCCCCAAACAATAAACAGGAACTGCTTTTGACATGTAATTTATCAAGCTCTGAAATTTCTACTATTATAAACAAAAGAGGAGAAAGAAACAAAAATAAATGAATAATATGAATGTTGCCTTGGGGAAAATATCCTTTGGACAAAATGTGAATTACCATATTTTGGGTATGCACTCCAAAACTCATCTTGGCTATTAAACTGATGTATTCCTAAAATAATTGAAGTCACTTTAGTTTAAAAAATACTTTAAAACCCCCTAAATATTAGAAAAGACAATTCCTAGTCTGCTTATATTCTTAAATCTTCTAAATAATCATACTTCTTCATTTACAGCTAAATTAAGTATTCAAAATCCAGAATGCACTGACCAGGGTGGTATAAAAATTGAAATAAAGTTAGCTAGAAATGTTGAGAGGATTCTTTTTCTACTATATATCCTAATGTTTACCCCACAGCAAGCATTATTTACTTGACAACATTTATCCCTCTTTTCTGTATAATCTGTCTTTTGGCTAGATACAGGGGAAAAAAATCTCCATTTAAATGAGGTTGTTATGCAAAACCACAATGATAGAATATGTAAAGGTGGATCATGTCACTGCAGTGTGAGATAAGATTGGAGTTTTCAACCTTTAGTGGTTTTTTACAAAATAGATTCCTGCCTGTTTTTAATATCAAAATAGAGTTCTTTCTTCATGAGTTTTCTCATTGCCCCCAATAATAGTCTAAAAAAGAAAACTATTATTTATGATACAGTATCAATTGGATGCTATCGCCCTTGGGGGATTGGTTCCCAACTTCATGCCCATTTAGTTTCTTCCTCAAGAAAATGCTGGGTTTGTTGAGGGTGTTTTTAAGATGCATTGCTTTGAATTATATTCCATCCATTGAATCTCAAGAACAGTCCAGTATTTTTCTCAAAGCCATTGGATGCATTTAGCTAACTATGCTAATTTTAAACACATAATAGACTATAGCATTTCCTTTGAAGCCATTATGCTCTGTTCTGTGAAAGGGTATTTGGCTGTGTTTTCAACCTCCTACTCTTGACCTTAGACACTGGGTATTGTTGAATCTGTTCAGTTGATACTTGCATTATAAATATCTGAATACTCCAATTCATGGCAAATTTTTAATTTGATAAAATAACATTCTTCTTTCTCCTGATTCCCTATTCAGATTGGATTTGTACTTGTGGGGCTGAGGTGGGAGGGAGAGTGCAAATGGAAACTGACCTTGCAATTAGTTATGGCAGATTCTCATGAAACTCTCCAATTATAGCCAATTTGTATTCAGGCCTAGCTACAAAGCTCAACCCTAATTAGTGCAACTGTTTGGAAAAGCTTAAAGAATACCTGTCTGCACTCTGCCCCCAGCAAATGTTAGCCTCTCTTTTTCTCACTGGAAGACTAGGACTCTCCATCAAATACTTGAAAAACAATAGGAAATGGAATACCACTGAAAATAGCATAATTGCAAAGGATTCTTTCTTTTTTTCTTCTTGTGTCATGTAGCTGAATGGGTTAAATTATTCATAAAAGATTCCATATGTTCACATATATTAAATACTATATATGTATACATATATGTCTAGGTGTACACATACACACATACATAGACATATATAAACATGCATACAAATATAATACACATTTTCTGGAAAACACACAGAAGTACAAAGAGTACAAACCTAGGTATGTGATTTTTTTCCCCCAATCGATTCTGATTCTTCCCTCTTATTCTTAATGAGTCCCAGACATTTTTGTATGTCATCTGGCACTACATAATTCCTTATTTAATAGCAGTGCAAGAAAGCATTTACTGTAAAATATTCATAAATTGTCAGCACATCTGTTATTGCCCCACCCCCCAGGCCATGACCATGGAAACTCTGTTTTTTCAGACTTTTTCCCACCTATTTCCAAATGCACATTCTACTTTGATCTGGTAAATAATCATTCAAACTTTCTTTTTTTATAAGATGTCTCCACTTATTTCTCCAAGTATGTAACCTACAAGTAGTCATTTTGGTTCATGGAGAGCTGGAAGTTGTAGGATTCATTCTCAAAGAAATAATTTGCACCCCAGGAGCTAGTCAGGGGTTGGAAAATTACCCATAAGGCCCTTCTGGGAAGACATATTCTGTTTTAGTGTGTACTTGAAATATGGGAAGAAATTCCAGTAGTATAGTTTTATGTTGAAAAACACTTTCAGATAGTGCCAGGATTAGAGTCAGGATGTCTCTTCTTCCTGAGTAAAAATCTAAACTCAAATATTTACCAACCATGTGACCAAGTACCTAATACAACCAAAGAAAAAATTTCTAAGAGAAAAGTTGTTCTACATGAAGAATTAAGGAATAAGAAAAGAGAAATATATGAAGTAGCCTTGTCACAAAAAGGTGACATCCTAGTCAGGTCTATGCAAGAAAGAACACCAAAACAAAAAGGGAGGGAACTAAGCCAATGTGGTGATATATGGGAAAATATGTTATCTAAAGAAGGCATTTTGGTTTAAATCTACTAAAGATAATTTCATCTAACCAAAATCATCTAAGTTGTCATGAATATCTGCAAGAAAGTGCAGAAGCAGTCACCACAAGGCTATTTAAAAGAAGAAACTTGGTAGGCATAATAGAAGGTTTCAAATTAACTATGGATTTTAAGTTTAATATTGTATAAATATATACTGCTCTGAAAACTAGATGAATGAGGTGCCAGACTGATTTTTTTTAATTTTTTTTCAGACTGATTTTATAGTTTATGAAATTGTCTAGAAAAATTGTTTGAACTATAAAAGACTCTGATGCACTGGTATCGGCACAGACAGTTCAAATACTGTTTGTGTGTTCATGCACATATGGACAAAGTAACCAAAAAGTTAAGTATTAAAGTCCCATGTGAAAAATGTCCATTTTTTCCCTAAAAGGTTTGCCATGTCTTCATGTATATTTTGTCAATTAATTCTCTTTGCCTCAATTTCTTCACCTATAAATTGAAGTAGACAGAGAAGGAATTGGAAAACCATCCCAGTAGGGTTGCCAAGAAAACACCAAATGGGGTCACACAAATCAGATATGCCTGAAACAACTAAACAATAACATATTGTAAGACACTTTGGGGACCTCACTTCTTTTCTCTTATTAAACAATGTTTTATTTTAGTTTAAGCTGGACAAATTTGTTTCACACTACATTTTTCTTTGTTTTAATTATTTTTATTTCGACTAGTTTTTATTTGTTGGGGAGTAGGGGAATTGAGAACTTTCAGAACTTAGCTTTTTATTGCTATATGGAACTTCCAGCATAGAAATTCCTGCAACCTATGCAATTTATCCCATATTTAGCATCACAAAGAGTTGTCTGGGCCTATTAAGAAGTGAAGTGAAGTCCCCTTCTGATGGTCTCAAAGCTAGCAGGAGTTAAAAAAAGAAGTGGGAAATTGATGAAGTAGAGAGCATGCTGGCTCTCGGATCATAGGAATTGAACTCAAACTACATTATATACTTATTATGTGATCTTTTTTAGTTTTATCTTTATTTTATTTTAATGACAAATTTACACATAAGTTTTCTAGTTATATTATTCATTTCATCTCCCTCCCTTCTCCCCTTTCCCCTCCCAGAGTTGACAACTAATTCAATCTGGTGTGTACACGTTTTATCACTTGAACACATTTCCATATTATCCATTTTTGTACTTGAATTATCTTGTAAAACCAAAGCCCCATTGTCATATACCCAAATAAACGAGTGATAAAATTATATGTTTTCATCTGCAACTCTACTCCAATAGTTCTTTCTCTAGAAGGGGATAGCATTCTTTTTCTTAAGTCCCTCAGAATTGTTCTGGATCACTGTATTACTGTTAGTAGCAAAGGTTATCATATTTAATCATCCCACGATATTTCAGTTACTGTGTATAGTATTCTCCTAGTTCTGCTCATTTCACTCTGCATCAGTTCATGTAAGTCTTTCCATTTCTTTCTGAAATCCTCCTGTTCATCATTACTTATAGCACAATAGTATTCTATTACCATCATATACCACAATTTATTCAGCCATTCCCAAATGAGGGACATCCCTTTAGTTTCCAATTCTTTGCTACCACAAAAAGCACAGCTATAGTATTTTTGTACAAATAGGTCTTTTCCCATAAAAAATAAAATCTCATTGTGATACAGACCTAGTAGTGGTATTACTGGATCAAATGGTACGCATTCTTTTATAACCCTTTAGGCATAATCCAAATTGCCCTCCAGAATGATCTAATCAATTCATAACTCTACCAGCAATGTATATGTCCCAATTTTGCCACATCCCTCCAACATTTATCATTTTCCCTTACTAGCATATTGGCCAATCTGATAGGCATAAGTTGATGCCTCAGAGTTATTTTAATTTGCATTTTTCTAATAATAAGGATTTTAGAACATTTTTCATATGATTATTAACAGCTTTGATTCTTTTGTCTGAAAATTGCCTGTTCATATCTTTTGACCATTATAAATTTGACTTAGTTCTTTATATATTTGAAAAATGAGACTTTTATCAGAGAAATTTGTTATAAATTTTTCCCAGTTTGTTGCTTCCCTTCTAATCTTGGTTGCATTGGTTTGTTTGTACAAAAACAAACCCTTTTTAATTTAAAATAATGAAAATGATTCACTGTACAGCTTGTAATGTCCTCTATCTCTTATTTGTCACATATTCTTCCTTTCTCCATAGATCTGATAAACTATTCAATATTCCAAAATTTACTTATAATAACCCTCTTTATGTTTAAATCATATACTGATTTTAACATTTTCTTGGCATAGGGTGTGAGATATTGATCTAAATCTAATTTTTGCCATACTGTTTTCAATTTTCTGAGCAGTTTTCATTCAAATACTGTGTTCTTATCCTAAAAAGTGGGATCTTTGGGTTTATCTAACTCTAGATTGTTGAGGTCATTTATCCCTAACCTATTTCATTAATTCTCCTTTCCTACTTCTTAGCCAGTACCAAATTGTTTCGTTGATTATTGTTTTATAGTACAGTTTAATATATGATACTGCTAAGCCACCATCTATCATAGTTTTATTCACTAGTTACCTTGATATTTTTTATTATTTTATTAATTAATTAATTAAAATATTTTTCCATGGTTAAGTGATTCATGTTCTTTCCCTCTCCTCCTCTTTCCCCCCTCCCAGAATCAATGAGCAATTCCACTGGGTTTTATATGTATCATTTTTCAGAACCTGTTTCCATATTATTCATATTTGCAATAGATTGATCATTTAAAGTCAGCATCCCCAATCAAATCTCCACAAACCATGTGATCAATCAAGAGTTTTTCTTTTGCATTTCTAATTCCCCAGTTTATTCTCTGGATGTGGATAGTGCTTTTTCTCATAATCCCTCAGAATTGTCCTGGGTCATTGCATTGCTGCTAGTAGAGAAGTGCATTATGTCTGATTATGCCACAGTGTATATCTGTGTATAATGTTCTCCTGGTTCTGCTTCTTTCACTCTGCATCAATTCCTGGAGGTCATTTCAGTTCATATAGAATTGCTCCAGTTCATTATTCCTTTCAGCACAACAATATTCCTTCACCATCAGATACCACAATTTGTTCATCCATTCCCCAATTGATAGACACTCCCTCATTTTCCATTTTTTTTTGCCATCACAAAGAGTGAGGCTATGAATATTTTTGTACAAGTATTTTACCCTATTAGTTTTTGGGGTACAAACTCAGCAGTGGTATGACTGGATCAAAAGGCAGACACAGTATTTTAAGGCCCTTTGGGCATAGTTCCAAATGGTTGAGTCAATTCATAACTCCAACAGCAATTCATTAATGTCCTAATTTTGCCACATCCCCTCCAACATTTATTGCTTTCTTTTGCTATCATGTAGGGCAATCTGCTACCTATGAGGTGGTACCTCAGGGTTGTTTTGATTCACATTTCTCTAATTATGAGACATTTAAAAGACTTTTTCATGTGCTTATTAATAGTTTTGATTTCTTTATCTGAAAATTGCCTATTCATGATCCTTGCCCATTTATCAATTGGAATGGCATGATTTTTGGTGCAATTAGCTCCTTATAAATTTGAGAAATTAGACTGTTCTCAGAGGTTTTTGTTATGAAGATTTTTCCCTAATTTATTATTTCCCTTCTAATTTTGGTTGCATTGGTTTTGTTTGTACAAAATCTTTTTAATTTAACATAATCAAATTTATTCATTTTACATTTTGCAATATTCACTGTCTCTTCCTTGATCTCAAATTCTTTCCTTTTTCAACGATTCAAAAATTACAATATTCTATGTTTACCTAATTTACTTATAATTTCCTTCTTTATATTTAAGACATTTAACCATTCTGATTTTATCTTGGGATAGGGTTTGAGATGTTGATTTAAATCTAATCTCCCCCATATTTTTTTTCTAATTTTCCCAGCAGTTTTTGTCAAATAATGGGTTCTTTGTCCCAAAAGCTGGGATCATTGAGTTTATCATAATTATCTTGCTGCAATTATTTACTCCAAGTCTATTCCATTGATCCATCCTCATGTCTTTTTGCCATTACCATATTGTTTTGATGATCACTGCTTTATAGTACAGTTTAAGATCTGGTACTTCTAGGCCTCTATCCTTCACTTTTTTTTTAATAAGTTCCCTTGAACTTTTGTTCTTCTAGATAAATTTTGTTATTTTTTTCTATAAACTAATTTGTTGGTAGTTTGATAGATATGGTCCCAAATAAGTAAATTAATTTAGATATTATTGTCCTTTTTATTATATTAGTTCATTCTACTCATGAGTAATTGTTTTTCTAATTGTTTAAATCTAATTTTATTTCTGTGAAAAGTGTGTTCAAATAATTCTTGCATTTCTCTTGGCAAAATAGATTCCCAAATATTTTATATTGTCTAGAGTAATTTTAAATAGAATTTCTTTTTTCTAACTCTTGTTGCTGAGTTTTGATGGAAATATATAGAAATTCTGATGACTTACTATGGGTTTATTTTGCATCCTGAAAATTTGCTAAGTTTATTATATTGACTAGTTCTTTAGTTGATTCTCTAGTATTCTTTAAGTGTACTACCATATCATCTGCAAAGAGTAATAGTTTAGTTTCCTTATTGTCTCCTTTATTTCCTTCAATATATTTTTCTTTTCTAATTGCTAAAGCTAACATTTCTAATATAACATAAATTAATAGAGGTGATAATGGGCATCCTTGCTTCACTTTGGATTTTCTTAAGAAGGTTTCTAACTAATCCCTATTGCAGATGATACTTAATGATGGTTTTAAATAATTATTTTAAGGAAAGCCTTTTTATTCCAATGCTTTCTAATGTTTTCAATAGGAATGGGGGCTGTACATTTTCACAGGCTTTTTCTGTATCTATTGAAATAATCATGTGATTTTCTTTAGTTTTATTATTGATATGATAAATGATGCTGATGGTTTTCCTAATATTACACCAACCTTGAGTTCCTGGTATAAAACCCACCTGGTCATAGCAAATAAACCTTGTGATATATTGCTATAATCTCTTTGCTAGAATTTTATTTAAGATTTTTGCATCAATGTTCATTAAGGAAATTATTCTATAATTTTCTTTCTCTGTTTTTCATCTTCCTGGCTTAAGTATCAGTATCTTATGTATATCATGAAAATAATTTGGTAAGATTCTTTCCTTATTTTTCAAAATACTTCATATATTACTAGGACTAAATTGTTCTTTAAATGTTTGACAGAATTAACTTGTGGATCCACATGACCCTTGGGATTTTTTCTTGGGGAGTTCATTGATGGCTTGTTCAATTTCTTTTTCTGAAATGGAATTAAGTATTCTATTTCTTCTTTTGTTAATGTAGGCAATTTATATTTTTGTAAATATTCATTCATTTCACCTCAATAATATCAGTAATTGTAGACCTTTTAGAGACTGAATGCCATGCCATGTCTTTCCAGACTGAGTGTCAGATGTTCCCCCCTCCCCATTTCACATTGGGAAGGAGAAAGCACTCCCTTTGGCCTGCTGGGCTGAAAGACAGATGGAGTGAAAAATGTCATCAGCAGGGATGCAGAGGGAGAGGGGAAATGGCCCAAATGCTGCAATCCCCTCCAGCTCTGTTGCCTTTGAGTCACCCAGCTTACCTCCTATGTGCTCTCATTGGATTGCTGGGCAAAGGAGTGGGGGTATGAAAAAAATGCCATCAGGCCTGGTAGAGAGGGGAAAAGGAGCAGCTTCCCCTGAGTCCTTCTGCCTTTCTAGTAACAAATTCTGGTGGGTGATGATGGTGCATTTGCCCATAGAGAGCACTCTGCTTACTCTATTTGTTAACTGTACCATAGGCTTATGACCACAGACCTAGAGTATCAGATTTATTAACTATGTAATCTTGAAAAAAGTATTTTAATTTGTATAAACAAAACCAATGCAACCCAAATTAGAAGGGAAACAACAAACTGGGGAAAAATTTATAACAAAAGTCTAATTTCTCAAATATACAAAGAACTAAGTCAAATTTATAAGAAATAATGGATATGAATAGGAAGTTTTCAGTTGAAGAAATCAAAACTATCAATAATCATATAAATATTCTAAATCCTTCCTGATTTGAGAAATGCAAATCAAAACAAATCTAAGGTGTCATATTATACCTAACAGAGTGGCCAAAATGACAATAAAGGGAAATAATAAATGTTGGAGGGTGTGTGAAACTATTGGGATACTAATGCATTGCTGGTGGAGTTATGAATTGATCTAACTGTTCTGTAAGGGAACTTGGAATTATGCACATAGGGGCTTTAAAAGAATGTGTCTCTTTTGATCCATCAATACGACTACTAGGTTTGTATCCCAAAGAGAAAAAAATGGGAAAATTCCTGTTTGTACAAAAATATTTATAGCTATGCTTTTTGGGGTATCAAAATAAAATCGGAAAAAGAGGGGATATCCCTTGATTGGGGAATGGCTGAACAAATCGTAGTATATGATGGTGATGGAATATTATTGTTCTATAACAACTGATGAACAGGAAGATTTCTGAAAGAACTGGAAAGACTTACATGATCTGATGCAGAGTGAAATAAGCAGAACTAGGAGAACATTTTACATAGTAACTGAAACACTGTGGGAAGATCAAATGTGATTGATTTTGCTACTAAAAGCAATGTAATGATGCAGGACAATGCTAAGGAACTTAGAAAGAATGCTATCCACATCTGGAGAAAGAACTGTAGGAATAGAAATCCAGAAGAAAACATATGATTTATTACTTGTTTATATGAGTATATGATTTGGGATTTTGGTTTTAAAAGATTATTCTTTATTACAAAAATGAATAATATGGAAACAGGATTTGAGTGATAATAAATGTATAACCCATTGAAATTGCTCGTCAACTCTGGGACAAGAGGGGAGAGAGACAGCAAGAATCATGTAACCATGAAAAAAATTTTAAACTTTTAAAAAAATAAATTATTTAATCTCACTAAGTATCGGGTTCTTAAGTAATATAACATAGCATTATTTTTAAATTTTTAAATTCATTTTTAACATTCATTTTTTTAATTGAGTTCATAATTTTCTCCATTCCTCCCTCTAGTCTTCCCCCTACCTACTGAGATGGAAAGCAAGCTATCAAATATATTATATTGAAAACATTGTTATAATTAAAATTAATATTTGAGTCTGTGTATTGAATTATAATTATTTATTAATAAAAGTGAGAGGAAAAAGAGAGAAAATTATCACCAGGTTGCCTTTAACTTCCAAAATCTCCCAGCTGCCCTGTACTTCCTCAATTCCAGGATTTGGCCCAAATTAACCAAGTGCCAGTGTACCTGGCAGGATACATATTTTAAAGGGCCAAGGGAGTTATTCCTGCAAGGCTCTCTGATAGCAAAGTCTGGGTCTCAAGTTCTGTCCTCCAGGAGTGTCATCTGCCAGCCCATTCAGTAAATCAAGGCTTCAGTTGGCCATGAAGTCATTTGATCATATGACTTATATAGGTGAATACAATTCTTTTTTAGCATATGTTGGTCCAGGACTATATTTTTATGTTAATTTAACACAATAAAAACAAAAATTTCACATTAACCATGCTACAAAATAAAAAGAAAAGAAAAATAGCCTTCTGTTTTCACTCAGTTCATCAGATGTGTTGCTGGAGATGAATAATATTTTTCATAGGGTATTTCTTGGAATTGTCTTAGATCATTGTCTTAATCAGTGTATCTGTCTTTAAAAGCTATCATCCTTAAAATATTGCTGTTACTGCGTCTAATGTTTTCTTAATTCTGCTTATTTCACTTTGTAAAAATTCATAGAAGTCTTAAGTTTCTCTTTGACCCATTCATTCTTTAATATAAGGTTATTTATATTCCAAATAAATCCGTCTTTTTTCCAGTCCTTTGTTCAGTATAATTTTATAGCATTATGATCTGAAAAGGATATATTTAAAAGATCTGATTTTCTTCATTTGATTGTGAAGTTTTTTATATTTTATTATATGATCAAGTTTGGGGAGGGAATCATTTACTGCTGAGAAAAGAGGATATTCATTCTTTTTCCCATTTAGTTTTCTCCAGAGATTTATCAAACCTAAATTTTCTAAAATTGTATTCACCTATTTAATTTCTTTCTTGTTTATTTTATTTTTTTTGGTTTGTTTTATTTAATTCTGAGAGGAGAAGGTTAATGTCTCCTAGTTATATGGTTTTATCATCTATTTTATCGTACAATTCATATAGCTTTCATTTAGGCATTTGGATTCTCTGCCCTTTGTTGCATATATGTTTAACACTGATATACTTTATCATCTATGACTCCTTTTATCAATATGTAAATTCCTTCCTTATTCCTTTTAATTAGTTTTTGTTTTCTCTGAGATCATAATTGCTAACCCTGCTTTTTTTTTTTTAACATTATCTGAAGCTTAATAAATTTTGCCTCATCCCTTTACCTTTACTCTCTAAGGCCCTAATCTGTAGGAGAACTTACTGTTCTGAATTTGTAAAGAGGTTCCCTAGTTCCAACATCAATAAAATCATAGATTCAGGGATACCTATATGACTCAGTTGATAGAGAGTCAGGCCTGCAGATGGTAGGTCCTTGATTCAAATCTGGCCTCAGATCCTTCCTAAACATGTGACCCTGGGCAAGTCATTTAACCATAATTGTGTATCTCCTATCACTCTTCTGCTCTGAAACTGATACCTGTTATCAATTCTAAGGCATAAGGTAAAGGTTAAAAGAACCATAGATTTAGAATTCCATATCCAACAAAGTAGCACATTATTTAAAGGTGAATTATTATTATGTGTCCAAGTTAATACCGAATTCAAGTTTTCTTGATTCCAGGTCCAGGCTTCTCTGAGCTGTGCCAAAGTACATCTTTTTGGGATATGCAGAGAGGACATGAGGGAATCATTTGCCTTAGTTGTATAGAATGGAAAAAAACACAATATTTATGAGTTATAAAGGATTTAATTAATTTATTATACAATTCATTCATTAAAAAGAATCTCCCTAAAACATATCTGAAAAAATGGTTCTCTAGCTTCTACTTCATTGCTTCCAAAGAAGAGGAAATGAAGAACTCTTCAGGTAAGTCATATCAATTTGAGGAATTTCTGACAGGATGTTTTTCTAATAATGTCTAATTTTTTTTCTCTACAACCTTTAGCCATTTCTTGTGGCTCTGTCCTCTGGGCCTATATACAAATAAAGTACAAATGTTTCTCCATGTGACAAACTTTCAAATAACTGAAGGTAGCTTCCCTGTCCCTAAACTGTCATCTTTTCTCCAAGTCGAATGCAACCAGTTCCTTCAACCAATCCTCACATATAATATACAAGTAAGGTGCATTGCATTCCACTTATTTCTCTCTGTTCACTCTCCAAATTGGCAACAAAAGAGTAGGCATTCAGGTCTTATGTTTATATGAGTTCCTATAACTCATTTTAGTCTCTTTTGGACCACCATATCCGTTTGCCCTTCTCAAGCTTAGATGTTTCTGAAAGACATGGTTGATTTCCAGATTCTTCTATCACAGATTTCATCACTCTCCTTCCAGCACTTTATTCGTTATACCTTACTTCTCTTATTAAATTTTTAACCATGTTATCAAATTATTGGAAAGTAGTACTTGCTGCTATGTGACACTTATTTGGGGGTATTTTCTGATTTTATGCTTATTTGCCAATATGAGAAAGACCAAAGGCTGAAGTTTTAACGACAGCATTCTAGAAGTTATTCCATTTAGTGTTGCTCTTCAATAGTGCAACCCAATCATTTATTGAAAAACAGAAGGAACAAGACTGCTAAGCCTCCAGCTGAGCAGTCATCAATGAAGTAATGTAAAGTTATTTCTGATGAGCAGACAACCAAGAGAGATTCAATCTATACTGTGTTCTCTCATCAAAGCTGATGGGGGACACAGCAGATTTTCCTCCTATGCCAGATTGCTTAGCAGTATCACCCAGGGCTTTGTTTCTGAAAAAAAATTCTCTGCTTGAAGCCAAGGAAATTAATTCCTTCCTGGACATCACAGTCCTCTACTGTACTTTAAGCTCAGACAAAAGTAACCTTTGTAAGGGGACAGGAAAAAAAGGCCTGTTTCCTGCAGGGTTCACTTTGGAAATGGAATACCCCCTATCCCAATCCTGATTTTCATTCTCTCCTTGCCCCCAAATCATATACTTAAAGGACTTCAAAGGAAAATCTCTTTGCAAATGTCACATCTAAGTATCAGGTTTGCTTGCAACAAGACACAGGTAATGGGGAGATATTTCTCTCCCATTAGAATGTAGGTTATTTGAGAGGAGTGATCATTTAATTTATCATACTATATTTGTATCTCTAACACTTAGCATGATTTTTGGTGTTCATTAGATACTTAATAAATTTTTGTTGGTAAATTTCAAATTCCTGGGACTATTTGATTATATTCATTGATTTTACTCTTTTTAATTTTTTTGTGGGAGAGGTCAATTCATTTGTTTTGTACAACAGAATAAAAGAGAAAGTTGATATACTGGCAGAAGGAATGGTTCTTGAATCAAAGAGCCTGGATTTGAATCTTCTCTGACACTCGTGTGATCTTGTACTAATCATGTAACTTGTTTGCCTTAATTTTTCTCAAACATAAAATGAGACATTAACATGTACATATAGATACACACATACATACATACATGTTTATATACATATATGTAGGCATATGTGTAGACATATACAGATATACTTGTATGTAGGTATTTCTATCGCTATACATGTACATGCACACGTACATATGTACACATGTATACATATGTATAAATATATGTATATGTATATATGTGTGTATATATATATATGTATATATATATATATATATATAAAACAATCTTGTTATAACAGAGTTCAAACCAAAAAACCTGGATTCAGGTAGGTAGGTACATGTAGTCCCTGAATCCAGGTTTTTTGGTTTGAACTCTGTTATAACAAGATTGTTTAATGTGAAGTGGGCAGATGGGGGTTAATTCTAGGTATATTAGTGCTATAAAAAAGACCGGTGAAAGTGATCCTAAAAATTATATAAATATATTTCCTAAGGTTCCCTAAATCTATGATCCTCTCATTCTATAATGAGTAAGAGGAAGTGCTTAATACATCTATATTCTCTTTTATTTGGTAAATCTTCCTATGATTCTTATCATAACCCATGTATGCCTCCTTATTCTGTGCCACTTTGCCCATGACCTCCAAGAAACTTATGACTTATTATGTATATTTACCTTTGTTTCTAATTATACTAGATAACTAATTAATAACTAATTAAACTCAAAACACTGGTGGTCTACTCAGTGTAATAGAGGTCTTCCTTGTTTGAGACTGAAAAATAAAATTTTATAATCATCTTATTTTTCATTTCTTATGATACCATAGTATTATAATCATATTATTATATTATAATCATATACCACAACTTTTTTTCAGTCATTCCCCAATTGATGGACATCCCTTCTAGTCCCCTGTCACCACAAAGAGAACTACTATAAATATTTTTGCATAAGTAGGTCCTTGTCCTATCTATAATCTCTTTGGGATAAAGACCTGGTGGTGATATTGCTGGGTCAGATGGTATATACAATTTGTTGATCCTTCAGGCATGGTTCCAGATTGTTCCCGAGAATGGTTAAATCCATTTTAGCTCTATCAACAGCATATTAATGTCCTAATTTTTCCAGTTCCCCTCAAACCTTTATCAGTTTTTCTTTTTTATCATGTTAGGCCTTATGATTGGTGTAAAGTGGTACCTCAAAGTTGTTTTAATTTTCATTCTCTAATTGATAGAAACTTCGATCATTTTTATATGACTAAGATAACTTAAATTTCTTTATCTAAGGATTTCCTGTTCATATCCTTTGACCATTTTTCAGTTGGAGCATGCTTTGTATTTTTATAGATTTTGCTCAGTTCTCTATATATTTGATAAATGAAGCCTTTGTAAGAAAGATTTGTTTTAAAGATTCTTTCCCAGTTTGTTGTGTGCCTTTTAATCTTAGTTGCATTGATTTTTTTGTGCAAAAACCTTTTAATTTAAAGTAGCCAACATTATCTATTTTACATCTCGTAATGTTCTCAATATCTTATTTGGACATAAATTGTTCTCTTATCAATGGATCTGACAGGTAAACTATTTTGCGTTACCCTAACTTGTTTATGAAATAAAAAAAAATTATGTCAAAAAATTCCAGAGTTTTGTTTTGACTCATGAGAGCACATGTCTGAACTTTCCAAATTCTTAGGAGACATAAAGACACTTTCTGTCCCTGATATTTACAGTGTGAACTGATAGAGGTTATTTAAGTGAGTTTCTATGCCTTATTTTTTTCTCATATGTGGAATGGGGATATAATATTTCAATGGCTAGAACTTTGGGCCGTTATAAGGAAAATTATTTGTTTATATAAAACTGCTAAGTGAAGGGAAATGAGTATACTTTCTTAAAATATATTGTATAATGGTTAGTAAGCTGACCTCAAAACCAGTATGTTTGGAGTTCTACTCCTGCCTTTCACACATCCTGGCTTTGAGAGCTGGGAATTTTCTTATTCTAGAAGATTCTAAATCAATGAAGC
>NC_058133.1:52060120-52078787 GCF_016433145.1 Gracilinanus agilis
TCATGTGTTTATTGATAGTTTTGATTTCTTTATCTGAAAATTGCCTATTCATGTCCCTTGCCCATTTATTGATTGGGGAACAGCTTGATTTTTTTGTACAATTGATTTAGTTCCTTGTATATTTGAATAATTAGACCTTTGTCAGAATTTTTTGTAATAAAGACTTTCCCCCCAGTTTGTTGTTTCCCTTCTGATGTCAGTTGCATTGTTTTTGTTTGTACAAAACATTTTTAAATTAATGTAATCAAAATTATTTATTTTACATTTTGTAATTTTTTCTAACTCTTGCTTGGTTTTAAAATCTTTCCTTTCCCAGAGATCTGACAAGTATACTATTCTGTATTCTCTTAATTTACTTACAGTTTCCTTCTTTATATTCAAGTCATTCACCCATTCCGAATTTATCTTGATATAGGGTTTGAGATATTGATCTAGACCCAACATTTCCTATTGTTTTCCAATTTTCCCAGAAGTTTGTCAAATAGTGAATTTTTGTCCCAAATGTTGGGCTCTTTGGGTTTATCATAGACTGTCTTGCTGAGGTCACTTTTGCCAGTTCTATTCCACTGATCCTCCCTTCTGTCTCTTAGCCAGTACCATATTGTTTTCATGACCATTGTTTATAGTATAGTTTAATATCTGGTACTGCTAAGCCACCTTCCTTCACATTTTTTTCATTATTTCCCTTGATATTTTTGATCTTTTGTTCTTCCAAATGAACTTTGTTATAGCTTTTTTCTAATGCAGTAAAAAAGTTTCTTGTTAGTTTGATAGGTATGGCACTAAATAGGTAAATTATTTTGGGTAGAATGGTCATTTTTTTATTATGTTAGCTCCTCCTACCCATGAGCAGTCAATGTTTTTCCAATTGTTTAGATCTAGTTTTAATTTTTTGGAAAGTGTTTTGTAGTTGTGTTCATATAAATCCTGCATTTGTTTTGGTAGATAGATTCCTAAGTATTTTATATTGTCTAGGGTGATTTTAAACGGTGTTGCTTTTTCTAACTCTTGCTGCTTGTGATGTGTTGGAAATATATAGAAATGCTGATGATTTATGTGTTTTTTTGTTTCTTTGTTTCCCCCCCCCCACTCTCTTAATTACTTTATGGTGATTATCTTGGGCAGCAAACTTTCTGTTTAAGTCTGGTATTTTCTTTTCTTTTTGAATGCTTGGAAGTCTTTGATTTTATTGAGTGACCATACTTTCCCCTACAAAAATATAGTCACTTTTGCTGGATAGTTGATTCTTAGTTGTAGATCCAGTTCTCTTGCTTTCTGATATATTATATTCCATGTCTTCTGGTCCCTCATGTAGATGCAGCCAGATCCTGTGTTATCCTAACTATGGTTCCCTTGTATCTGAATGACTTCTTCTTAGCAGCTTGTAATATTTTTTCCTTAGTCTGGTAGTTTTTAAATTTGGCTATAATATTCCTGGAAGTTGTCAGTTGTGGATTAAATGTAGGAGGTGATCTGTGGATTCTTTCAATTTCCACTTTTTTTCTCTTGTTCAAAAATGTCAGGCAAGTTTTCTTGGATGATTTCCTGAAGGATAATGTCCAGGCTTTTACTTTTGTTGTGATGCTCTGGTAGATCAATAATTCTTAGATTGTCTCTTCAAGATCCATTCTCCAGATCTTTGGTTGTATCAATGAGGTGTTTTATATTCTCCTCAAATTTTTCATTTTTAAAATTTTGTTTTATATATTCTTACTGCCTTGTGAAGTCATTTGCTTCCAGTTGTTGAGTTCTATTTTTAAAAGATTGAATTTCATCCCTGGCTTTTTGTTCATCCTCTCCTTCTGGTTTGATTTTCTTTGTAGATCATCTTTTGCCTTCTTTGTTGTCTATTCTTATTTTCTTACTCAGATTTCACTAATTCTGTACAGCTTTTCACTTTGTTGACCCACACTTTCCCCACCTGTTTTCCAGGAGTAGGATACTTTGTCAGAGATCCAGGATCAAAATATTTCTTTGTAATGATATATGTAATTTATAATGAATATGGATCATAGTAATTACATCTCTATTCAAATAAAAGAATTTAAACTTTCCTTTAAACCCAAGTAGAACCAAAATTCCTGACTCATAGGATATGTGTTCTGCCTAGACCATTGTTTTTGCTTCTCTCTTCATTTCAGCAGCCTTATCCTTGCCTTGAGCACAGGTGGGAATGCCTATTTCTGACACAGAGGATCTATCTTAGCTTCATGCCCATATAAGGCTTATATTTGAGACTTAAGTCAGTCTTTCACTTTATCTGATGAGTCACCCCCTTTGTTCAGTAAGACTTCCAGTCTCTTGATTATCTCTACCTCATCAGATGGATTTTGCAAGTCAATTTCAGGTCTTGTCTTCCACTATGATTTTATCCAGAATTTTTTAGCAATAAAATGGATCAGATCATTTACAAAGCACATCTCTAGTAGCAGTTTTTCTTGCCCTAACTTTAGTATGAACTAAATTATGTTTCCTTATCTCATTTACAATTTCTTATGTCACTTTCATAACAACAATATTTAATATATAATATTAATCATATAATGATCTGTTAGTCTGAATCTAATATCAGAAGACGTCTATGAAACTCTATGTCTATAATAAAATAATCTGTATCACATATTATAGAATCCATATTTTAAATTGATTGATCCACAATGACAGTTTTTAAGCAACTAATAAAGTAGCTTTAAACATTAAATATGCATTAGTTATTTACACATTAGTCACATACAATACTCTAAAACAGTAATGCAATGAATCATTCAATGAAGATTTGGCACATAGCAAATAACAGGAATGCAATTAATGATAGGTCAAAGCCACAACCATATAGCAATTGATCTATAGGCATTAAAATATGAATCATAGAACTAATGCATAATTTCAGCAAATACATACTCAATGCATTATTAATAACAAAATGATAGACTGTTGATTCATATGTGTCACGAGAATGTAGCAGATTGAGTGCAATATAGTGAAATATTCATCAGAGATTTGAAAATAAAAATTCAAGACAAAAATAAATCCAAATCCAAAATAAATCATAATTTTAAAATAGCCTGTAAAACTTGTGTAAAAGTAGGACAAGTTTATTTTTTAAAGAATTTGCCATTAGTTTAGAGAAAAAAAAACCAATCATTCCAAAAAGAGTAAGCAAAGTGGAGCTAAATTCATTTAAAAGATGGAACAACTCAGGAAAATGAGATAACATAATTATATTATTAAAAACATATGAGGATACCTCTAAACATAGCAGGTTTGGTGGTGGAGGCAGTGATGAAGAAGAAATGTAAAAGAAAGGGGAGGGAAATAAAATAATAAGTGTAAAATAAAAGGTTACAAAGAAGATGAATCAAACTTTCTACTTTTAATGATATGACTATGCTGATCAGTAGATAGTCATCTTTTCTCACCCCTAAACATTTGTGAGGGAATGACAAGTTCAAGGAGCAAGCAATCAAGGGATTAGGAAGATATAGTAAATCCCCCTTTACCCACTATATCCAATTACAATAGTTACATGCATCACTTCTTTCTCCTATTATCACCCTATGCTCTGTAACTTAAATCTCTTCGACACCTACACTATCTTGACTTTGTAATCTTTTTACTTTCCCCTCTTTGTCTTTCTCATAAATGTCTCCTGAGATATGCTCCCAGTCTAGAAGTTCCTGAAGTGAGATCCCAGTCTAGACACTCCTACCTGCTTCTTTTGGGTAGATCTCTACTCTTTTTTCATCCCTATTCTCCTGTTTTCATATAAATTGTTGTAGAGATAATGGGTATATCTTTGGTTTAGAAGCCTCTACTCTATGGGGAAGTATAGGAAAAGAATAAACAATTCCACTCCTCATCTCTCTCTCTCTCTCTCTCTCTCTCTCTTTCATTTAGTCTATGTCGATAACACAGGTCATGTTGATTTGAACAGATTGTAACATGCATCACAATTTCCACAATATTATCTTTCAACACAAACCTACCTAGTTCCTGAATTTTTGTCTTTCTCATGAGGGTCCTGCTTCTCTCCCATCTCCAAGGACTATTGACCAACTCTTGACTTTGTATCAATTGAAAATAATGTCTTGAATTTACCAATAATTATTTTTTTTCAATTACATTGTGTGAGGAAAAATAGCTCCATAGCCTGAGCTCCAGTCTGCAATGTCGCTACAGAGGGAGGAGATAGTGGGATTTAAAGGTGGTCCTGGGAAAGACAAATTTTTTTTTTACTTCTGATCTTGAACAGACTGACTGCCTGTGCTGCCGTGGAAGAATATTAGGCCTTAAGCCAGGTAAATGGAGACTATTATCAGATTAATCCTTCCTTATGAGAAATATATCTATATCTCCTCTCTGTGTATCTTGTAGCTTCTTATTTTATTAATAAGTGCTTAAAACTCTGGCCTGGTCTCTATTTTGATCTTAACAATATATTCAAATAATTTCAACATTAGTTTTTAAAATTTTTGAGTTCTAAATTCTCTCTTTCCTTTCCTCACATACCCCCTCTTGAGTCAAACAATTTGATATTAATTATAAATCCACAATGATGGAAAATATATTTCCATGTTTTTCATTTTGTAGAAGAAAAGAAAAAAATAAACATGAAAAAATATAATAAAAACTTGTATACTATGATTTTCACTACATTCTAACTCCATCAGTTTTTTCTCTTAAAAGTGGATAGTATTTTTCATCTTAAGTCCTTCAGAATTGCCTTATATCTTTGCATTGCTGGGAATAGCAGTTATTCACAGTTAATCATCATAATAATATTAATCTTATTGTGTACAATATTCTCTGATTCTTGCCATTTTACTTTGTTTATGCTCATGTTAGATTTCCCTGGTTTTTCTGAAAGCATCCTACTATTCATTTCTTAAAGTACAATAGTATTCCATTAAAAAAAAAGTATACCACAGTTTGCTTAGTCGTTACCCAATTGATCACATCTCAACGTATAATTCTTTGATAATACAAAAAGAGCTGCTATACTTTTGGACATATATGTTCTTTTCCTTTAAAAAAAACTTCTTTGGGATATAGATCTAGTACCCATATTACTGGGACAAAGGGTATGCACAATTTAGTAGGTCTTTGGGCATAATTCCAATTTCCTCTCCAAAATAGCTGAATTAGTTCACAAATCCACCAAATTGCATTAGTTTCCCAGTTTTCTCACATCCTCTTCAACATTTGTCATTTTTTTTCTGTCATATTGGCTAATCTGATAGGTGTGAAGTGGTTTCTCAGCATACTTTTATTGTGCGTTTCTCTAATCAGTAGTGATTTAGACCATTTTTACATGACTAAAGATAAATATGTTTTCATCTGAAAACTGACTGTTCATTAGCATTTATCATTTATCAATTGGAAATTGACATGTATTCTTATAAATTTGACTCATTTATCTACATATTTGAGAAATGAAGTCTTTGTTAGAGACACTGTAAATTTCCCATTCACTTTTCTGCCTTCCTTCTAATCTTGGCTGCATTTCTTTTGTTTCTGAAAAAATATTTTTTAATTTAATATAATAAAAATCATCTAATTTGCATTCTTTAATCTTCTCCATTTTATGCTTAGTCATAAATTCTTCCCCTCATAAATCTGACAGATAACTTTTCAATGTTCCCATAAGTTGTTTTTGTTAGCACCCTTTAAGTATGAATCATGAACCATTTTGATTTTATCTTGATATATAGTATAAAATGTTGCTCTATTCATAGTTTTTGCCAAATTGTTCTTCAGTTTTATAAATAGTTTTTGTTAAATAGTGAGTCCTTACCAAAACTAGTTTCTCTGCATTTACTAAACACAAGGTTATAGCAATCATTTACTACTCTCTATTTTGTACCTAATCTATTGCACTGATCTTCCACTCTTTTAATTAGCCAGTACCAGATTGTTAAAATAATTACCACTTTTTAAGACAGCTTGATAACTGTTGAGGCTGAACCAACTTTCTTTATATTTAAAAATAATTCCCTTAATATTATTGACCTTTTGTTCTTTCAGATGAATGTTGTAATTTTATTCTAGTTTCATAAAATAATTTTTCATAGTTTGGTATGATATTAAAGAAGTAAATCAATTTAAATAGAATTGTTATTTTTATTATATTGGCTTAACCTAATGAGCAATTAGTAGTTTTCCAGTTGTTTTGACCTGACTTTATTTTTATGAAAGGATTTTATAATTGTGTTCCTATAGTTCATGAGTTTCTCTTACGAAACAGAATCCTGAGTATTTTATATTGACTATAGTTATTTGAAAGGAATTTCTTTATGTCTTGCTCTTGGACTTTATTGGTAATATATGGAAATGTTGATGTGGACTTACTTTCTCTCCTGCAACTTTGCTTAAATTGTTATTTCAACTATTTAAGTTGATTCTCTAGGATTCCCCAACTACACCATCATATCATGTGCAAAGTGTGATAGTTTAATTGCTTTCTCCAATCTTATTACTATACTTAGCATTTCTTCTACAATTTTGAATAATAGTAGTGGTAAAGGGCTTGTTTTGGAAAGACTTTTAAGTTATCCTGATTGCATATGTTTTCTGATGGGTTTAGAAAAATCTTACTTGCCATTTTAAGGTAAATTCAATTTATTTTTAGGCTTCTTAGTGTTTTTATTAGGAATCAGTGTTATATTTTATAAAAGAATTTCTGCATGTATTGATAAAATCATATGATTTTTCTTATGATATAATCAATTATTCTGATACTTTTCCTAATATTGAATCAGTCCTTTGTTTTTGTTCCTGGCACAAATGCCAGGAACAAAGGACTGGTTCAAAATTCATGGAAGTTTCCAAATTTTTATGTGCATATACATATACATATACATATATGGAAGTGCATACGTATATACACATATAAATTTGAAAACTTCCCTGAACCTCAGGAGGCATCATCTGGGAGACAGGAATATTTCTATAAATTATATCTTTCATGTTTCCACCTTTAAGTTCTCTGTCTGAAGGAAACATTCACAATTTATTCTTCAAGAAATAAATCTATAGCTATGTGTGAATTTCTTTTGGTCCTACTCATTTTGCTGTTTATTATGCCATGTAGGTCTATCTAAGTTTTAAAAATTAATCTGCTCATCATTTTTTAAGGCATAGTAGTATTCTACTACAGTCATATACTACAATTTGGTTAGCCATTCCCCAATTGATGGGCATCTTCCCATTTTGGGGTTCTTTGCAACCACAAAGAGAGATACTATAAATATTTTAGAAAATGTAATGCAAGCTGGAGGGGATGTGGCAAAATTGGGACATTAATGCATTGCTGGTGGAGTTGTGAATTGATCCAACCATTCTGAATGGCAATTTGGGGTATGCCCAAAGAGCACTAAAAGAATGCCTGCCCTTTGATCCAGCCATACCTTTGCTGGGTTTGTACCCCAAAGAGATCATAGATAAACAGACTTGTACAAAAATATTTATAGACACATTCTTTGTGGTGGCAACAAGCTGGAAAACAAGGGTATGCTCTTCAACTGGGGAATGGCTAAACAAATTTTGGTATATGCTGGTGATGAAATTCTATTGTGCTCAAAGGAATAATAAATTGGAGGAATTCCCTGCAAACTGGAAGACCTGCAGTAACTGATGCAGACTGAAAGGAGCAGAATGAGGAGAACATTGTACGCAGAGACTGATAAACTGTGGTAAAATAGAATGTAATGGAATTCTGTACTAGCAGGAAGGCCCAGGGAAATTCTGAGGGATTTGTGGAAAAGAATGCTACCCACATTCAGAGGAAGAACTGCAGGAGTGGAAACACAGAAGAAAAGAACTGCTTGAACACATGGGTTGATGTGGACATGATTATGATGTAGACTCTTAATGACCACCCTAGAACAATTATCAATAATATGGAAATAGGTCTTGATCTATGACACAGGAAGAAATCAGTGGAAATATGCATCAGCTACTGAGGGTTTGGGGGTTGGGGGAGAAAGAGCATGAACATGAATCATGTAACCATGGAAAAAATTTTTCTAAAAAATAAAAAAAAAAGTTGGCGTTTTGAACTTGGTGTAGAAGGATCTCTGGTGGGACCTCTGATTGCTTCCCTTTGAATTGTCACATGGAGACTAGGATCAAATCTGAGGCAGCTAAGACACACACCTGGCTAATGGAAAGTAGCAGATTCACTTCCATTAGACAATGGGTTTAGTGGGAAGAAACTGAATTTGGATTTAGAGAACCATGGTGGGGGCACAAACAAGATGGGGCCTTAAAAGCAATGAATGCTGGAACCAGTCTGAGAATCCTCTCAAACCAAACTTAAGATAGCACCTCAAAATGACTAGAGTCACAGAACCACAAAGGAGAAGGAATGAAGGGCTCTTCTGTGGAAAACAATTTGAAAAGTAGGCAGAGAGAGTCAATTTTCATGAGATGAGGAGAAACCAGAAGTAAAACTGTACACAGAGGAGTGCAGGTCACCTACCCCCAGGTTTTGAGCCTGGGATAGGTCAAACTCAGGATTCCAGGACTCTGCCTAAGCTGACATAACAGTACTCCACATCCACCCCTTAAGTTCCAAGCCCTGGCACCAGTCTGCAGTGAGACCCTGAAGTCCACAACACTTGGCCCTTTCAAGCCTGTGATGAAGCCCATAGCCCTAGGGCAAAATAGCAAACAGGGCTGAGTTCTACAAGCTATCAGCTGTTAGGGATAAAAAGGGGTTTTGGTTGGGTGAATATTAAAAAGTTTGATTGCCAGGAAATTGAATAATCATCAATCCCCAATTAAAGAATAACTTCAAGTCAAAATGACTTTTATGGAAGTTTATTTACAAATGAAAAGACAGGGAGAAAGTAAGAAAATTAGAGAGAGGATAAGGTAAGATAATTAATCTGGCACACTAAATAATTTACTCTGGTCCCTGGTTTAACCCAAGCAGATCTAACTAGTCTTCAGGCTGAAACTCTAGGCCCAAGGCCTGAGACCTGAAGTCCAGGGATGAATGAAGCAAAAGCTTTAGTCTCTAGTCCTCTCTTGAAAGAAGAGTTCCTTCATAGAATCCAGGAAGATTTAGTCTTTACACTCACTATGTGTAATTCCAAGGGAGAGATTAAAAGCAGTCTCACCTAATCCAAGGTTTCAGCCAACGCTCTTCCAGGTGCAAGTCACAAACAAGAAGAGCTCCTTCAGATTGAAGACACAAACAAGAGGAAAGAAGCTGAACTAACTGAACTCTCTTTTTAAAGGGGCTTCTTTTGCGTCACTTCCTGTGCCTTCCTCTTAGATTACATATCCAATCACAAGAGATACTTTTCTTAGGACTGCCCAGGAGGCAGTCAGTAAATTCTGATTCATCACTCACTCTAGCACATGTGGATCACAGACCCTCCAACTTGTGAGTTAAGTGGAGTTTTTTACACTTTTGATGATTAGATTTGAGAATGGGCAAGGTAGATTTAATTTCATTATCACAGAGCAGAGGAGATAGAATCAGCAGCTTTCAGAACTCTCAGTCTACAAACAAAAAAAGGCTAGGAAAATGAGCAAACAGCAAAATAAACACTTAACCATAGAAATTTTCTATGGAAACAAAGAAGAGCAAAGCACAGATTTAGTAGGTTACAGTGAGATCAAAGCAACCACTGCAAAACTTCAAAGAAAAATGGGAATTGGTTTCATTCACTGGAAGAACTTAAAAAGGAATTAAAACATAAAATAAGAGAGGTGGAAGAAAAATGGGGAAAAGAAATGAATTTAATGCAAAAAGAAAATAGCAGTTTAAAAAGCAAATTGGTCAACTGGAAAAAGAGGCACAAAAATCCAATGAACAGAAGAGTTTCTAAAAAATTTGAATTGAACTAATGGGAAAAGAGGTAAAAAAATTCAATGAAGAAAAGAGTTCCATGAAAAATAGAATAGACCAAATGAAAAAGGAGGACCAAAAAGTCATGGGAGAAAAATCACTCTTTAAAAATTAAAATTGGGCAAATTGAAGTTAATGACTTCATGAGACATAAAGAAACAATTAAACAAAATTATAAGAATGAAAAAATAGGAGAAAATATGAAATATCCAAATCCCCAAATGACAACTCCTAGGAATGTCATAATGAAGTTTAAGAATTCCCAGAGCAAGAAGAAAATACTGCAAACAGCCAGAAAGAAACAATTCAAACCACGGAGCCTCAGCCAAGATTAAACAGGATCTGGCAACTTCAACACTAAAGGACCGGAAGCCTTGGAAAACGATATTCTGTAAGGCAAGGGAACTGGGTTTACAACCAAAAATCACCTATCCATCAAAACTAACTATATTCTTTCAGGAGAAAATGTGGTTATTTAATAAAACAGAAACTTACTAAGCAAAAAATTAAAAATTAATTAAAAATTTAAAAAACTTTTAAATAAAAAAATGTAATTTCTTTTCATTTTCTGCTGATCTCTTCAGAAAACAGACCCAACAATGGTATCCCTGGGCATAAGGGGACAGCCAGTTTTATAACTCTATGGATGTAATTCCAAAATGGTTGGATCAGTTCACAATTCCACCAGTAGCATATTACTGTTTCTATTATTTTCATATTCTCTGACTCTTGTCATTTAGGCCTTTTATCATTTTAGCCAATCTGATAAGTGTGAGATGATACCTTAGAATTGTTTTGATTTGTATTTCTCTAATCAATTGTGATTTAGATCATTTTTTCATATATCAATATGACTTTAATTTCTACATCTGAAAATTGTATGTTCATATCTTTTGCCCTTTTTTCAACTTTTCTTTAGCTCTTGTTCTCATAAATTTCTCAAAGTTCTCTATAATTTTTAGATATGAGTCCTCCATCTGAGAGGCTATCCATATCATTTACCTCTCCCCTCTAATTATATGCATTACTTTTAATTTTAGCAACTTTTATTTTATTTGTACAAAATGTTTTCAATTTAATGTACTCAAAATTATTCATTTTACATTTCATACTACCTTCCATTCACTTATTTACTCATAAATTTCTGTCATATTCATAATTAAAATAGCCAATAAGTGCCCCATTTTTCTAATTTGTTTATATTTCCTTTTATGTCTAGATTATGAATCCATTTTGATCTTGTCTCAGTTAATCATGTAAGATATTGGGTTATAACTAGTTTCTGTCAAACTAATTTATAGTTGTCTGAACAATTTTTGCCAAGTATTGATTTTTTTATTTCTAAAATGTATATTTATGCTTTTCTCAAATACAAGGTTAATATGATTTTTTACTAGAGTTTATTATATATTTGTCTTTCCATTGATCTACCTTTCTCTTTCTTAGAAAATATTAGGTATTTTAAATAATTATTGCTTTACAATGCAATTTAAAATCTGGTACTGTTGAATTTCCTTCCTTTCCTTTTTTTTCATTACTTCTTTTTATATACTTGATCTTTTGTTCTTCCAAATGGATTTTATCATCATTTTCTTCTGGCTCAACAAAATAATTTTTGTTAACTTAACTGGTATGGTATGAAATAAGTAAGTTAGTTTATATAGGATTATCATTTTAATTATATTGTCTCATCCCATATGTTAACAATGAATATTCCTCCAAGTACTTGGCTTTACTTGTGTAAATAGTGTTTTATAGTTATGTTCATTTAGTGCCTGGGTTTGTTTTTGGCAGGTATACTCCCAGGTATTCTATTCTATCTGTGCTTATAGTAAATGGAGTATCTCTTTCTATTTCTTCCTTCAGGGCATTGTTAATAATATATAAAAATGGTGATGACTTATGTGGGTTTACTTTATATACTATTACTTTTTTAAATGGTTGGTTTTAACTAATTTTTTAGTTAAATCCCTAGGATTTCTTCGTATACAACCATGCCATCTTTAAATAGAAGTCATTTTATTACCTCTTTGACCATTCTGATTTCTTCAATTTCTTTTTCTTCTCCTTTGGCTATTGCTAGCATTTCTAATACTATATTAAATAATAACGATGATAATGAGCATCCTTATTTTACACCTGATTTTGTTGGGAAGGCTTCTAGCTTAACTAAGTTAGAAATAATTCTTACTGATATTTTAGGTTGATGATTTGCATCATTTAAAAATCCATTTATAAATGTTTTCCAGTGTTTTTTAACATGAATGAGTGTTTTATTTTGTTCAAGTTTTTATGCATCTGTTGATAAAATAAAATACTTTTTATTAATATTGTTATTAATATGTTACAATACGCTGATGGTTTTCCTTATATTTATCCATACCTACATTCCTGATATGCATCCTGTTTGGTTACACTGTATGACCTTTATGAGATATTATTATACTCTCCTGACAAGCATTTAACATAGTATTTTTGCATCCATATTCATTAAGGAAAAACTCTTTCTTTACCTGTTATTTCAAATAATGTATTTAATTTTGGAATTAGATAATTTTAAATGTTTGTTAGATATTTCTTTTCCTAATGTTTACTCTTCCTCTCTTATTTGATTAAGTGATACTTTAATTTTTTTTTGATTGACACCAATTAATTTTTTTTTCTTTAAACTTTTGTATAATCCATTTTGACATTTTGTCCTCTTGTGAATTTATGTTTTTATCTTCCCTGTCTCTGTACATAACTGTGTATGGGTAGTTTATGTTTTTTACTCATTTTTTCAGTTGATTTCTCATCTTTTAATTTAATTCTAAATTTGAAACTTTCTCCACATGTGGAGGGGTCACTGTCTCAAATTTCAGGATTTTAGTGCTGCTATTTTGGGGACTAATTCTGGGAATCTTTAAGTTTTCACTTCTTCTAAGATTAAATGATCAAAGGAGATGTGTGATCTTTGCTTTCCTGACCTTTTTTCTGGTCTCTGAGTGACCACTAGTATTCTTTGCCATCCTAGAACTGTAGTCAACATCAGTAATCTCCTGCAATTAGGAATTCTAGTTTACTACTGCTATTCCTTGCCCTGAGTCTTTAATCCTTATCCCCACAGCTGGTGAGACACAACTTTCTTTTAGACATTCTAAGTTGTCTTGGGCAGGAAAATCATTTGACCACATCCTTTTGGTTTCTGTTTCTTCAGAGTTCTTTTAGAAGCATTTTTTAAAATTTCTGGACAGGAAATTTAGGATAGTTTTGGTAAGTCTCTACCTTTACAATTTGTCATGATTGTACCTCATTAGTATTTTTAATTGCTAAATCTTATAGTCATTTTTAATGCTCAGATGTTTTTTAACCTCTCTTAGAAGTATTTGCCACTTACCCTTTGTTCTAACCATACCACTACTATGTCAGTATTTGAAAGAGATTTAAGATAGGGGAAACGGATATACCTGCACACAAAAAAATATTAATAGTAGCTCTTTTTTGATGTAGCAAAGAACTGAAAACTGAAGAGATATCTATTGATTAAGAAATGGCTGATCAAGTTGTGGTATATGATTGTAATGGAATACAATTGTGACATTAGAAATAACAAACAATATGAACTTAAAAAAAAAACATGGAAAGACTTACATAAAGTGATGAAAAGTGGAGTGAGCTAAACCAGAACATTGTACATAGTAACAAAAATAATGTATAATAATCAAAAGTCTATGACTTAATTATTATAAGCAGGTAAGGCTCTAGGACGGCTTCAAGAGATTCATGACAAAAAAAAAAAAAAAAAGATCTTAACCACCAAAAAAGGAACAGATGTATTCTGAATATAAATGGAAACATACTATTCTTTAATTTGATAATACATGTGCAGCCTACATTATATTACCTGCCTTCTTTGGAAGGAGGAAGTATGAGAGGGAAGGAGAAAACAAGCATTATAAAATGTCAGAAAATAAATATTTAAAATATTAATATGAAATCTGGACAAATTATTATAACAAAAAAAGATAAATAGGTATCTGCCACTGTCAAACTCCTTTGTTTCTGGATACTTAATGTGTACTTTCTGAGCTGTTCAAAATGATATATTTTGCCTATTAACATACCTTTATCTTCACAATGAAAAAAAAATTTGAAACAATTTTCTCACTCATTTAGAGATTTCTCAAAGGGTTTCATTAGGTCTTGAACCCATTTGCTGAAAACACAAAAATGTAACACCTTCTGATTAGTTTGAAAGAACAACTAATTGGCATCAAGAAAGATAGAAATGTAATAATCAAATTCCAACAATAACAACAATAAAATCTTCTGCATAATTTGTGACCAGGATTGAGAAATTGATAGGATGATGTCTTTTTCCCACTTGGAAATATATATCTTTTTTTCAGTTATTTTTTAAAGCAGAGATTAAGTGTTCTTATAAGGCATTTCTCTAGATACTTCTTTGTAATACACTTAAATTTAATATTTTCCTAAGTTTAGCAACTAAACAAGTTTATCTAATATCCAATGAAAAAAGTAGCATGGTAGCATACAGATGATCTGTGCTCAAGATAAGAAAGTGGGATTCCATTAATTAAATTGAGACTTCATGAGTAACAAAATATTTTATTTTTGTTCTCTGCTGAATTTTAAGAATAATTCACTCATTATAATACATTTTCTTTAAATAGTTGATCAAAGTGAATAATAAAGATTCCAGATGTGATAAAAATGAAATTAAATTCATAAATACATCTTCTTTCATGGGTTCATTTTAAGTCAAAAAGAACATCTTTTAGCTCCTCAACAGACAACAAGGCCTGATTTTAACTTTATTTGTATCTCTAACATTTAGTATAACAAATGAATGATACATAGTAGGTATTCAATAACTGTTTATTTGACTACATAAAACTGGTAGCCTATAACTGTGTTCAGCCATTAAGGAGGGAATCAGTTTACCTCATGGAAAATATTGCTCTAAATTACACACAAAATGTTATATTATAAATACCTATTTCAACAAGAAAATATTGAGAAATTTCTTGAAAAACTTTGCAAGAACAAGAGACATACAAAATAATGAAGCAAAAATTTAAACTGTTAAAATACAAATATCTATTATGAAAGTAAAATTTGTTGTCAAGAATATATACATATATGCATATTATGTATAATCGAATATATGTTTCCTAAGGAATTGTTTTAATATATGTTTTCAATTTAACTTCTGTGAGTCTACATGAAATTGGTTATGGTCATTTAAGTGTGTGGGTCATAAATATTAATTAGATTCCCAGGTAGTCAAGTTGCTTGTCTGCTGCCAAAGTAACTGATTCAATTAGTCACCCATTCTATTGTTTTAAGAATAGCAGCTGTGGTATATTGTAACCAGTCTGAGGCAGCCTTCAGGAAAAGAATGTTGTTTGTGTTTATGTGTATTGAATGTGTAGGTTCATGCATGTGTGCATGAACATGTACATGTGAGGTAGTGTGTAACTTTTCATAGATTTTTTTAATGTCTTAAAAATATTTGCTTAGTTGAATGGCCAGATAGACAGAGATAACATACAAGTCTTGGTGTAGATGAGAAAAACTTGATTTGTAAAATATGTAGCTTTAACAAATAAATAACTGTGAAAATTGAAATGTTAAATGTAAAAGAACAAAAAAAGTTGTTTTTTTTTCTCTCTGGTGGTCTAAAGTATTTGAGGCAACTTGTGTAGGTGTGTGTGTGTGTGCATATGTGCATATGTGAGTGTGTATGTGATAAGCCCTACATACAAGAAAAATATGGAATATTTGACCTGTTGTCCTCAGTGTACTGTATGTCTTATATCTCTCTAAGGTAGCATCAGAGATGGCGTTTAGGTACTTTATAAGTTGGAAAACACAAGGTGGATAAAGCTTCCTATCAACTCTAGGCTAAATGTTTATCTTGGGGGAAAAAAGGACTCTGGATGACTAACTGCCTGTTTCTTTTCCTAAGATCAAAAGGACAAAGTTTCATATGTTAATAAACAACTGAGGGATAAGACTGATGTTTTAACAGCTACTGCGGATAACAATGGCTTTTGACAATAAAAATAAACTAAAGATTCATGATCTCTGGGCTTGTGAATTTCATGAAAGAGATCTAAAAAGATGATAGTAAAATTTTTGATATATGGCAAAGTACTACTTTACTATTGCTGAATGAGGGGAAAACTATACGAAGAAGTAAATATCATGTCAGTGATGAAGCATATTAAAATAGTCACTGAAACTTACATATTTTTCAAAGCAGAAACTTATTGTGTTCTGTATATTCAGACATTAAAACTTATATGTCATCTAGATGTATATAAGTCAGTCAACAAACTCTTGTAAAATGCTTTCAATGTTCTGGGCACTATGTTAAGCACTGGTGATATATTTAAAAAAAAAAAAAAGCAATATTCCTTACCTTGGGCAACTCACATTTTAATGAGGGTGACAAGCTGAAAATCCCTATCCATATGTAAGATATATTTGATTTCCATGTAAAGTGATCTCAGAGAGAGCAATAACATGGAGGGTGTATTTTTATGTTTGTGTAGATGCTATTTGAAAAGGTCTCTTGAAGAAAATATATGACCTCTGTTTTGGTGGACATCAGGGAAACAGAGGCAAAGGTGAATGAGTAGGTACGTATGTGTGGCTGTGTGCATGCAGAGACACATGTGAGCTTTTGTGTAACTCTTCTTGGATCTTTTTTTGTTTTAAAGTATTCTTCATTGGATTGAATGGTCAGATGTACAGAGATAATATTCTAGTCTTGAAGCATATGAGAAAAACTTGGTTTGAAGAATATATGTTTATTGTTCTTCCAGTAATGTTGGACAATCAGATGATCCCTTGGTTTTTGAGTAACATAAGAAGATAATACTAAATATTCTAGCATATACTAAAGTCATTTATTACTGTTGGAAGATATGAATGGGAAAATTATAAAACGAATTGATTCAGTGTCAGTGGAAAGTTGCAGAGAATGGATCTAAAGAGAGGATACAGGGGGCAGCTGGGTGGCTCAGTGGATTGAGAGCCAGCCTACAGATGGGAGGTCTTAGGTTAAAATCTGGCCTCAGGCACTTCCTAGCTATGTGACCCTGGGCAAGTCATTTAACCCCCACTGCCTAGCCCTTACTGCTTTACTGCCTTAAAATTAACACACAGTATTGATTCTAAGACAGAAGGTAAGGGTTAAAATTTTAAAAAAAGGAATACAAAGGAGTTGGGGCATAAATTCATTTTTGTTTCTGTACTACACTTAGTAAAATATTATGCATAGACTAAGTTTTTATTAAATATTTAAGAAATGTGTTCCTCAAAAAAATTTTCCAAAGGAAAAACATAAGAGAAAATACAAATGACTTTGATGTTTCAAATCATATGGTTAGATGAATAACATCCTCAGGTAAAAAGGAATTCCTAGAGTTGATTGCTGTTTTAAAAATGTTGTCTTATTTTCCAAATTACATGTAATGACAATTTTCAACATACATTTTCCAAAATTATAAGATCTAAATTGTCTACTCCCTATCTTCACCCCCGCATCATAGATAGTAAGAATGCATTATACATGTATTACCATGTAAAATATACCTCCATATTGGTCCTTGACACCAGAGAATAATCATATAAAATAGAAACTCCCAAATAAAAACATAAATAAACTAATGTGGAAAATAATATGCTTTGATCTGGTTTCTGACTCCAAAGGTTCTTTCTTTGGAGGTGGATAGAATTCATTGTTAAAAGATATTCAAAATTGCCCTGAATATTTTTTTCATATGATTACTGATAGTTTTCATCTCTTCATCTGGAAATTGCTTGTTTCATATTCTTTGATGATATATTCTTATAAATTTGACTAATTTCTCTATATATCTAAGAAATGAAAACTTTATTAGAAAAATCTGATGGAATTTTTTTCCCTTTTCTCATTTCCCTTCTAATCTTGGTAACATTGGTTTAATTTGTGCAAAACATTTTTAACTTAACATAATAAGAATTATTAATTTTATGCCCTAATTTCCCTTATTGATTGGTCTTCCAGAGAAAATATTATATATTCCCTTAATTTAACTATTGTCTTACTCATTATGTCTCAATAATATATTCGTTTTAACCTTATCTGTTTATAGAGTGTGAAATACTGATCTATATCTAATTTCTACAAAACATTTACCAGTTTTTCCAGCAATTTTATTCAAATAGTAAGTTGTTATCCCAAAAGCTGGGGTTTTGGGGCTTATCAAACACTAGATTGCTAAGGCTGTTTATCCCCTTAGTATTGTATATCTAACCTAGTCCTGTGATCCACCATTCTATTTCTTAGACATTATTACTGCTTAATAATACAGTTTGAGATCTAGTACTGCTAGGCCACCTTCCTTCACATTGTTTTTCACCAATGTCTTTGATATTTTTGGCCATTTGTTCTTCCAGATGAAATTTATTATTTTTTCTAGTCCCATAAACTGTTTTTGGTATTTTGATTGGTATAACACTGAATAAGTGAGTTAATTTGGATAAAATGGTCATTTTTTATTATTATATTAGCTTGACCAACTCGAGCAATAAATATTGACCAATTGTTTAGCTCTGACATAAAAAGTGTTTTGTAATGCTATTCATATCTGGACTTTTCTTAGCAAAGTAGATTCCCAACTGCTTTATATTGTATAAATAATAAAGTTTATAATAATTTATTTTTTATATATTTTTTATTTTTTCAAACATTTATTAATATTCATTTTTAACATGGTTACATGATTCATGCTCCTCCTTTCCCCTTCACCCCCC
>NC_058133.1:52082512-52133700 GCF_016433145.1 Gracilinanus agilis
ATCTTCTGGTTTTCGGCCATAATATTCTGGTATTCCTTTTCAATCTGGTCATTTCTGGTGTTCAATTTGCTTATCAGTTCATTTGGTTTCTGAGCCTCACTTTCCAATTGCAATATTCTACCTTTTAAACAGTTATTTTCTTGCCAGATCTCTTCCATTTTCCTCAAAATCTCAGTTTTGAACTCTTCCATAGCTTGTGAGGAGTTTTCCTTATTTGAGGAGGGTCCGGATGCTTGTTTGTTCTCCTCCTCTGTTTGCTTGGTTGTCTGGATTTTCTCTGTGTAAAAGCTGTCGAGTGTTAAAGACTTCTTTTTCTTGTTGTTAATCTTTCTCTTTTGAACTTCCTGAGACTGGGTAGCCATTGTTAGCCCAACAGCTTCTCAGGTTTATCCTCATGCTCAGGGTCTGTCCACGGTCTTTTGGCTCCTGAGGTCTGAGTTCTCATTTTTTCCAAGGTCAAGCCCCCTGGCAGACCCCCTTGCTTGATCCTCTGCTGGAGGTTTCTTTACTAGTCTCAGGGCGCTGCTTCCACAGTCGTATACCCGTCTGCACTGGTTCCCCACTCAGGGTTTCAGAGCTTTAGCTCATGGCTGTGTCTGCCTCCACCCATGCCTCTGCCCGTGCCTACACTCTGAGCCCGTGCTCTGTGCCCTGCGTCCACTCTCTGCGGCCTGCTCCAGATCTCAGATTTTGTGTGCATTCGTTAGCTTTTTGGTGTCCTAAATCTTGCTACTCTCAGGAACAGGCCCCGGAGCTGCCAATGACTCGATGGGTGCCCCAAACTTGCTCTATTTCTTTTTAGCTATAGATGTTGTGTGTGGAGGGGGTGGAGGTGGAGTGGTTGCTCAGTCCGCGATTTAGTGAGAGCTGTTTCACCCCTTTATAGCATGGAAATACCTCAATTCCACATACCTTCCACACTGTGCCCTGTTGTGGGGTTCCTCCATTCGTCTGGACTTGTTTTTATGTCCCCTTGATGAGTTTTGTGTGTTTCGGCCAGGAGAGGTTAAGAGCTGCTTCTTACTCTGCCGCCATCTTAACCCGGAACTTAATAAAATAATTTAAATGGAATTTTTCTTTGTATTTCTTGTGGCTGGACATTATTGGAAATGCTAATTATTGATGCAGGTTTATTTTTGTATCCTGCGACTTTACTAAAGTCATTATTTCAAATAGTTTTTAGTTGATCTCCAGGATTCTATAAATGTATCATCGTATCATCTAGAAAGAGGGATAGTTTCGTTTCACAAATTCCATCCTTACATTGTCTACTATAATTTCTTCAATTTACTTTTCTTTCTTTATTGCTAAAGCTGGCATTTCTACTGCAATATTAAATAATAATGGTTTTAATGGGCATTGTTGTTTCACTCCTGATCTTATTGGGAGGGCTTCTAACTTATCCCCATTGTAGAAGGTTTTAGAAAAATACTACTTATCATTTTAAGGAATGCCCCATTTATTCTTTTGTGTTTTTAATAGAAATAGATATTGTATTTCATTAAAGACTTTTCCTGAATCTCTAGATATAATGATATGATTTATGTTAATTTTATTATTGATATGTTCAATTATGCCAATACATTTCCTGATAATAAACCAGTCTTGCATTCCTGGTATAAATGCCACCTGATCATATTGAATGATCACTGTGATATATTACTGTAGTCTCCTGGCTGGTATTTTATTTAAAATTTATGCATCTATATTCATTAATGAAATTAGCTCATAATTTTTTTCTCTTTTTGCTCTTCCTGGTCTAGGCATCAGAATTGTATTTCTTTCACAAAAATCATTTGGTCAGATAGCTCCTTTGCCTCTTTTCATAAATAATTTATATAGTATTGGGATTCGTTGATCTTTAAATTTTTGGTAGAATTCACTTGTGACTCCATTTGGCCCTGGGGATTCTTTTTAAGGTGCTTATCGATGGTTTGTTCAATTTCTTTTAATGAGATGGGATTATTTAAAAATGTTGTTTCCTCTTTTGTTAATCTGGGCAATTTATATTTTGGCAAATATTCATCTGTCTTACTGAGATTATATTTTCATATAATTGGGCAAAATAGTTCCTAATGATTTCTTTAAGTTCCTTTCCTTTGGTAGTGAATTCATAGTTTTCATTATTTTGATATTAGTAATTTGATTTTATTCTTCACTTTTAAAAAAATTAAATTAAGTAATGCTCTACTTTATTTCCCCTTCATAAAACTAATTCCTACCCTTATTTATTACATTTTTGGTTCCCTTCCTTTCTATTTTATTAATCTCTCTTTTGATTTGTGGTATTTCCAATTTAGTCTAATTGGGGATTTTTAACTTGTTCTTTTTCTAGTTTTTTAAGGTGCATTCCCAATTAACTGATCTGCTTTTTCTCTATTGTATTGATATAAGCATTTAGAGATACAAATTTTCCCTAAATATTGCTTTGACTGTATCCCATAAATTTTGACTTGTCTTCTCATTGTCATTCTCTTTAAAGAGATTATTAATTGTTTCTATAGTTTGTTCTTTGACCCACTTTGTTCTTAAGAATTAGATTATTTAATTTTTGATTAAATATTGATTTGTCTTCCAATGGATCCATATTGTGTATCATTTTTATTACATTATGATTTTAAAAGGATGCATTTATCATTTCTGCTTTCTGTATTTGGCTCTGAAGTTTTTATGCCCAAGTACATGGTTGATTTTTGTGTAGGTGCTCTGCACTACTGAAAAGAAAGTACATTCATTTTCATTCACATTCAATTTCCTCCAGAGATCTTTTTTTTTCATTATATTTTTAAACTTCTTTTATTACCAATTACATGAAATAACAATTTTCCCCATAGATTTTTGAAGTTATATCATTCAAATTATCTTCCTCCTTCTTTCCCAACTTGGCAAGTAATTCAATCTGCTTATACATGTATTATCATGCAAAACATATTTCCATATTGTTCATCTCTGTAAGTGAATAACCTTAAAAAACAAAACCTTGAAACATTTACCCAAATAATCTAATGAAACATTTTATACTTTCATCTGCATTCTTATTCCAACAGTTTACTCTAGAAGTAGATCACATTATTTGTCCTAAGTCCTTTGGGATTTTCCTGGATCATTGTATTGCTGAGAGTAGGTATGTCTATCACATTTTATCATTCCACAGTATTGATATTGCTATGCACAATGTTTTCCTGCTTCTGCTTATTTCGCTTCCAGAGAATCAAACTTTTCTATAATTTCATTCACTTTATTTCTTGGTTAGATTTTTCTAGTTCTGAGAGGGGAAGATTGAGGTCTCCCACTTTATAATTTTACTGTCTATTTCTCCCTGAATTTCATTTAATTTCTCATTTTAAAATTTGGAGGCTATATCATTTGATAAAAATATGTTTAGTATTGATATTATTCCATTATCTATGGTACCTTTTATCATGAAGTAATATTCTTCCTTATCTCTATTAAATTGATTTATTTTTGCTTTAGCTTTTCTGAGATCATGGTTATTATTACTGCTTTTCTTACTTCATCTGAAGCACAATAAATTCTGCTCTTGCCCCTTACCTTTACCCTGTGTATGTCTCTCCACTTCAAATATGTTTCTTATAAACAATATATCATAAGATTATGACTTTTAATCTATTCTACTATTCAATTCCACTTTGTGGTGATTTCATTCCATTCACATTCACACTTATAATTACCAAATGTGGATTTTCCTCCATCTTATTTTTCTCTTTTGATCCTTTTCTTTCTCACTCCTTTCACTCTGTCCCTCCTCACAAGTGTTTTGCTTTTAATCACCATCCTACTGCTCTTCCTCTCTATTAGCCCCCATTATCTTATTTCCCTTCTACATTTCTATAAGGAAAGATGGGATTCTGTATCCAAAGGAGATTGTTATTCCCTCTCTGAACCATTTCTGATGAAAGTATGGTTGAATCATTGCCCATAATCACCCTCAACCTACCCTGTACTATAATAGTTTTCTTATACCCCTTTAGGTGGTATCATTTACCCCATTCTATTTCTCCATTCACTTTTCTCTCAGTACTCTCTTCTTTTTTCCCTCCTTGATTTTTCTTGCATATCATATAACATTCCAATAAAGTTTTATCCACACCCTCTATGCATATATCTTCTCACTGCTCTAATATTTATAAACATTTTAAGATATACCATATTGAATCCATTAAATTTTCTATTTTGTTTAATTTTTTTATATTTCTGTTGAGTCTTGTATTTGGATACCAAATCTTCTATTGTATGTGTCAGGGACTGAAGTCTCAGTCTGTAAAGGCAAAGGTCTATTGACCTCTGATGTTAGGTGAGGTCCAGGGTCTGACTAAGGCCTGAGATGCCTCAGTTTCCACATCTACCACCAACAAAATAGCTGATTCCTTCAGTTTCCACATTTCTTTACAAGTTGCTTATTTGAGGTAATAATCCTTTCCCAGGCTTCTTTTCCCAGGCTTCCTTTCCCAGACCTTTTTTTACAAACAGAAAAACATGTTTTACCAGCATCTGCTTCTCCCCTTTCTCAGTTCCTATTATATCCTTGGTTATCCCCCTCTTCAGTTCCTTGCTCAAAACTAACGCTTGTTATGGGAAAGCTTCTTGAATCTTCATGAGAAAATTTCCTTGATGTTTCTGTCTTTATAAGCCTGTGTGTCCATTCAATAAATCACACGTGTTTATCATCCACAATCAAGGCCCTTCCAACACCTAACTTTGTCCTGACTCCTTTTTTCCCTAGCCCTTACCTGGGGTACTCTTGGACCTATTCAGCCCTTCCTTTGGGGCTTTTACACTTATGAAATAACCATCTTTCCTCAGAAAGAGTATACTTAATTCTATTGGGTAAGTGATTCTGGGTTGTATATCTCATGCCTTTGCCCTCTGGAACATCATATTCAAACCTTTCCAATCCTTTAATGTGGAATTTGCTAAGTCCTGTGTAATCCTGACCATTAGTCCATGATATTTGATTTTTTTTTCCTTTCTGGCTATGGCCTGGGAGCTCTTGAATTTGGCTATAATATTCCTTGAAGGTGTCATTTGAGAGTTTATTTCAGGAGGTGATTGGTGGATTCTTTCAATTTATTTATCAGGGCAATTTTCTTTGATTATTGGTTTTAATATGATGACTTTTTTCTTAATCATGACTTTCAGTCCAGTCACTTTAAAATTATTTCTCCTGGATCTATTTTCCAGGTGAATTTTGTCCATGCTATATTTTGAGTTTTCTTATATATTTTTTCTTCTAATTTTGTTTTATAATTTCTTGACGTCTCATGAAATCATTAGCCTCTCCTTGAAACATTCTAAATTTTAAGAAATTATTTTCTTCCATGAGCTTTTTTTCCCCCCATTTAGTCCAGTGATGGGCAAACTTTTTAAAGAGGGAGCCAAAGGACAGGAAATGCTCATCTGTCGGTCTGTTTCTGAGGCAACTATTTCAAAGTTTCATTGTATTGTATCCTATTCATTGTATTTTTCAGATCATGAATAATGTCATAAGGCCTGATAGAACATTTCAGGGGACCATATCTGGCCTGTGGGCCATAGTTTACCTATCACTGGTTTAGTCAATTCTACTTTTTAGAATACTCTTTTCTTCACTAAATTTTTGTACAACCTTTTCACCAATTCAATTTCAATTTGGTCAATTCTTCCTTTCAGTGCTTTCATTTCTCATTCCCATTTTCCCAATGCTTCTCTTATTTGATTTATGACATCCATTTTGAACTCTTCCAGAGCCTGAGACCAATTTACATTTTTCTTTGCAGTTTTGTTGTAACTGTTTTTAATCTCAGTGTACCCTTTTTATTCTTTACCTTATTCTTCTTTGTCTCCATAATAATTTATCATGGTTGTTTGTTTGTTTTTTTACTAATTTTTACAACTCTTTTTCTCAACTTTAATTTTTATCTTAATGATGGGCTTTATTCTCAGGGAAGAAGGGAAACTCCCTTAATCTTCACTTTTTCCTCAGTTCTAGTTCCAGATTTCTGCAAGTTTCAGTTCCTCCAAGGTGGTATTATGACCTGTGACCTAAGAGTTCTGATATCCATGAAGGCTTAGAACCTGCTTGCTTATTTTTGTCTACAATGAAGAACAAAATTGAAAACATATTATTGAACATCTAGAAAAGGAAGCAATTATCAGAAGGAAGTTTGGTTTCATCAGAATCATGCAATTTAAACTGATGAATTAGAGAAATATGAGGAAAAATTTTTATGTACTATATTTTAGTACACATTGAATTGAACAGAATGAGAAGTCCAACATGTACAATATACAGCAATGCAAATAACGAAACACAAAAATGGTTTAAAATATATTCCAGTCCTTTACTTACTCCTTTCCTTTGTAGTTTTGTTGGTAGAATAGCAGTAAATGAGTCAAGGGAGTTATGAGGCTATTCAAAATAATTAATTTTTTAAAGAGCATGGGTAATTTTAATTTTATTTTTTAATCCTTTGTTTACTTTTGATGTCTAGTGTTTTGATATCTATGGAATATTTTTAAATCTTAACTGTCATAATCATCTTATAAGTTTTTTTTCTCATATTCACATTTGGCAAGCTTGAGAAGGTGCATTTTTTTTTAAAATGTAGATCCAAGGATACTAAATTTATGCCCTTTTTAACAGCTATGGAATTAACTACTACATGAACTGTCACACAATTACTGAACAGTGTAGAGAATACAATGAAGCCAATTCTAGAGTTCATGGATATCTATATTTATATCTATCAATCTTTCTATCTATATATAAATATATAGCTTTAAAGGTTCAATGCAATCAAGGTCTTTCCCATACAAAGATTAAATAGTGGAAAAAAGGTGAAACTACAAAGATGAGGTTAGTCAATGACTTATTGATATTTACCAAGGGAGCCATAAAAGTAAAAGATATATGTATCCCTACTATGTTCATCATCATAGCCATGACCTTCCGAGTCCAAATAAAAAAAGTTTCTCTGATGATTGTGAAACTTTCCAATTGTTCCTATTCGGTATTATTGTAATTATTATTATATCAAACTTGCAATCTCTATAAAACCTAATTTTATTATGAAATTTATACTTTTGAAACATATAATTTTAGTCATCTATACTAAACCATGTCATTAAAAAACAGTATTGCTCAGAACACAATATGCAGCAAAATGTGATGAATGCTGGTTTAGTGTTAAAATACATAGATTTGAGTCACAGGAGCTAGATTTGAATTTCCAGCTTTGCTAGTTATGGTTATGTAGTTACTAGCTAGATCAGTAAGTCATTTAAATTTTTCTAGAAATGGATTGAGTAGATAGGTGGTACAATGGATAGAGTGCTGATCCTAGAGTAAGAAACACTCTTTCCTGCATTTAAATCTGACCTCAGACATTTATTAGTTTTGTAAGCTTAGGTAAGTCACATGACCCCATTTTCCTTAGTTATTTGTAAAATAAGCTTGAGAAGGAAATGGCAAACCATCCACTGTATCTTTGCAAAGAAAACCCCAGGAGGTATCAAGAAGAGTCAAATCCAGTTGAAAACAACTACTTAACACAGAAACTGATTATCTCATCTCTATAATAATGGGATTGGAAAAAAAGAATCTTTAAATTCTCTTTGATATTCCATAAGCTATAATCTACTTACATATAGAAATATGGACATATGAATTTATGTAGAAAACAATAACATAATTAATTAGCATTTATTAAGCATTTATTATATGTTGAACATTAGAACATTAAGTTAAATGCCATGTATAGATGTGTCTGATGCATCAAGTGACCATAAATTGACCTCATTGAGCTGAAGACCATCAATTGAAATTGCTCTGTCCCAGAGCCACAGAATTGCCTAAGGTCAGATCAAACCCTTCATTCCCCTCTATTCAGCTTATGGCTATTGCCACCACTCCCATTCTATTGACTATTTGTAATGTATAGTAACTTAAGTAACTCCTTCATGAGCCTATGCCTCCCAAATATATTTAAATACTGTTCATATTTCCCTCATGTATTCACCAGTACCCTAGCACTATCAGGGAACAGGATTTAATCTTGCCTTGTTTTAAGATCTTTTATTATTGTTTGGTAGTTTTATTTTATTCAGGTTGACAGGCACAAATCTAAAACAAAAAGCAAAAATTTCATGTCCAAAAGCCTTACTTTCTATTAAGCAAATCAAGCCAATAAATAATTATTAATCATTTTCTTTGTTTCTAAAAATTTTCCAAACAATAGTAATAATACCCAAACTAAAAAGAAAGTGTATAATTGATCTGGGGGCACTTACTTAAAATGTGTTCCAGAAAAGAAATAGGTAACTAGAAGGTAATGAGAGGGGTTGTTGATTTTCCAGGGTGAGAAGGTTAAATGGGAAGAGGAATCTTTCAAGATGAGAAGGATGTTGAATCATAGTAAAAGAACTGTTTAAAGGGATTTTCTTAATCTCTCCCTCTGTCTCCTTGAGAGGCTAGAGAGCAGGATTTCTAAGTAGATCAGAACTGATAGGAGTCAGTAAGCCAGAGTTGAAGATTCTGTTACCAGGGAGACCAGGACTAAGGAGAGGAAGTAGCCTGCCCTCTGACAGGAAGTTAGTGGGGAGAGTTGGTCAGTGAAGAGATAAAGGAAGCAGAGCTGATAGTTGAAGAGCCTTTTGCCTCTGGAATCTCTAGAGAGCAGGGCGTCTGGTGGTTGGCTGCTGACAGTTGGGTCTGCTATAGAAAACTGATTGAGGAGTGAGCGAGTGGTGGCTGTCTATTATTTTAGGGAGTTAGGCAATGTTAGAGAGAGAAATGTGTAAGGGGTAAAAATAAAAGGTTGGATTAAATTATTTAAGAGTAGGGTCACCAGGAATTAAGTACTTAATTCCAAATGAAAGACTCAAATCAGAATGACTTTTATGATAGTTTATTTACAAATATGAAGAGAGAGTTAAAGTAAGAAAATCAGAGAGAGGATAGGGCAAGATATCTAACCTAATCTGCTAAGTATTTTGCTCTTGCCCTTCACCCTAGGTAGGGATAATTACTCCTCAGACAGAGGGGCCTCAGCCTTGAGTCAAGGGCTGAGGGCTCAGTGATGAATAAAGCAAGGACTTCAGCCATGAAGCCTCTCCCTAAAGGGGTTACCTCAACTGAGGCTAGTCCCTTCAGAAAAGTCCAGGAAAGAAGTCAGTTTTTTTCACTCACCCATGTGGCAGTGCTAAGGAGAAATATAAAGCAGTCCAAGGTCCTCAGCCAGAGCTCCTCCAGGGTCCAGTTCAAGGAAAAAGAGAATGTCCCAGGAAGTTATGGCCACTTTTTAAAGACCATTCCTTTTTGTCACTTCCTGTGCCTTCCTTCCATTTTATGTGTACCAAATACAGCTAAAGCTTTGCTTAGGATTGCCCAGGGGGCAGTCAGTGGATTCTGATTCATCACCCACTTTTACACAAGTGGGTTACAGACCTCTCCCACTTAGGATAAGTAGGATGTGTACACTTTTGGTGATTAAATCTAAAAATGGGCAGGGGGAGAGTTAATCCCATCATCTCATTAGTTAGTGAATAATTTATAGAGTAGGTTAAGATAGGCCTGGTGTTCCAGGCAGAAGAAACTGTCCTCAGAAAACAGAGATAGTTTTAGGAAATTTTATAAACTTATAGGAATTTTAGGTATATTATTTATAGGCTATAAGATTAATAATCTCTCTTTCCTCCTTTCTATCTTTGTATCTGTATTTCTTAAATTAAACAAAGTTTTTATTAAAAGTGCTCTCCTCACTTTGTTGAACTAATTAATTTAACTTTTACAAAACTTTCTGACATTAAAAATGGTTTTGAGAAATGGTAAATAAAGAAGGTTGGAGAGACAGGATTCAGACAAGAGAGAGACAAAGAAGCATTCATTGCTAGATTTCTTTTCTCGTTAGAATGTCCTCCATAATGTCCAGGAAAACTCAGTCCTGAAGATCACCTCAACCATGGAATTCACTCTTCAGAAGTATCTTTAGCCCATCCCAGAATCTCAACTTATTGTGAGCCCCTTCTCATTAGGCTTCTCAGCTCTTCTCATCCGGCTATGTAGATTTCAATCCTGCACCAATACTCAATATTTTCTTCTGCCATGCCACAAACTTTTCAGCTTCCTTTAATGTAATATCTTCCTCAGTTAGGCTAAAGATGACATTTTGATCATGTAACATATTTTTTTCTTCATAGATCACAGTGTTTTAAAGTTTGTAGCTGGGTAGAAATCAACCCTTCATTGGCCAGAGGAGCTCATAAAATGGGAGTGACCTCTCTGGTGATACAGTACATAATTCATCCAATTGTCATTCTCTGCCCTTCTTGTCCATATCTTTTCATATACCTTTCATAAAAAATATTTTTTAAAGTTTTGGAGACTTTCCTACAGGTATTTTAATCTGTAAAGCCATCAGGCAACAATGCTACCACATGACTGTGTAACAACCTCTTTTTTACTAATCATATAGTTCATAGATAATTTGCCTTATGTCACAGCTTAGTATTCCATCACCATCAGATACCACAATGTGTTCAAACATTCTCCAATCAATGGACACCCCCTCATTTTCCAGTTTTTGCTCTCACAAAGAGTGAGGCTATGAATATTTTTGTACAAGTATTTTTCCCTATTTTTTCTTTGGAGTACAAACCCAGCAGTGGTATGGTTGGATCAAAAGGCTTGTAGTTTTTAAAGCCCTTTGGTCAGAGTTCCAAATTGTTAGATTAATTCACAACTCCACAAGCAATGCATTAGTGTCCCAATTTTGCCATATCCCCTCCAACAATTAATACTTTCCTTTGCTGCCATATTGGCCCATCTGCTAGGTGTGAGGTGGTACAGCTGAGTTGTTTTGATTTGCATTTCTCTAATTATGAGAGATTCAGAACATTTTTTCATGTACTTATTGATGGTTTTTATTTCTTTTTCTGAAAACTGCCTATTCATGTCCCTTATCCATTTATCAATTGAGGAATAAATGCCAGATTATCTGTGACCCCATTTGGGGTTTACCATTGGAGGTTTCTTTCTCCAGATCATTTTAAAGATAAGCAAACTGAGGGAGATGGAGTTAAGTGACTTGACTTTGTCACAAGGCTAGTAAATGCTGAGGTCAGATTTGAACTCAGGAAGATTAATCTTCCTGATTCCAGGCCTGATACTCTATCCATTATGCCACCTAATTGACATTGTCCTCTCTTTATAGATAGATAAAGTGAGTCAAAGAGGTGTTAAATCACTTAACTAGTTTTATGCAAGTAGGAAGTATTTGAAGCTACATTCAAACTCAAGTCTTCCTGACTCTATGTTCAACATTCTATCCATTGCCATATGGCTGCCCAAGAATAATAACACTTGGATTGCCCATTGTATAATGTTATTCTGAAGAAAGTACTTAGACTCAAGTCACTCTAATGGAATTTCTAGATTTTTTAATCCCACTTCTGTTTATCAAAGAGCTAAGAGAAAAACTAGTCTATAATGATGGACACCTCTTTAGCATCTGACTGATAGTTGCTAACAGAGCTATTCCCAATGCAGGAGAGAGAATAGGATGTTTGAATTTGTGGGAAATGAAGAACGGTCCTGAACTTGGATATTACAGTATATATAATGAAATATTGTTGTGTTTAGGGGATGTGTTAGATGTTTATTTAGGATCAGTAACACAAGATAAAATTGTTTTGGGAAGCCCACCCAAGCCCATTGCAGGCAGAGCCAGACACTGAGATGACACACACACAGACCACTAAACTATGAAATAACAATTGGGTTTATTAACAAGGGAAAGATTAGAAGGGATTTGGATAAACTTACACTAATGAAAACTATCTACACCTTCCCAGATCTAAATATCTCTTCACAGAGATTTTCTTCTGAGTGGTTTTCCTACTCTACTCCTATCCTCTCTATATAACCCCAAATCCCTATAATCAGCTAAACTAACACTAAATCCCCCTTTTATGATATTAAGGAAAGGGTCTGTGTAAGTCTAACAGGGCCCAAAGATGGACTAAGATACAAGGATCTAAGCCAGGTCTGTTATGAAGACGTCAGTCAATCTTGGTATGGGAGGAATAAGGGAGATAAAGGTGAAAGGAGGAGGAATGAAGGAATGAAGGGAATAGCTGAGTGTAGGGATGAATGGGTCTGTATATAAGATGGTAAGGGAATGGATGGGAGTATACAGGAGGGCAGCTCAAACAGGCTTATTCACTGAGGCTAGAGACAGAGGATACTGAAAGAAAATAGGCTGGGTTCTTCAAGGCAGGGAAGGTATCTCTAAGGTTCAAGAGGAATTTGGGCCAGTCAGAAATGTTTAGATCAAGGCTGGGGGTTTCTCTTGTTAATTTCTAAAGTTCTTTGAGGGAGGAGTCAAAGGTTCCTCCCTGCCAGTGAAATTTATGTCTGCAGAAATTCTCCTCTGAGTACTTCCTGCCCAAGATGGATGCCTAGGTTTCCCCCAAGGAAATAAAAGGAAAATAATTCTTCCCTCTTCAGCATTTGCCTTAATCTTCAATATAATGATTCACCAGAGGCTTTGTATAGGCAACAAAGGGGATTTATCAATGTCTGGGGTAATTAGAGGGAAGGAGGTTTTAGGTTTTCTAACTGCTGCTAGGAAAAAAGCTGAGGCTGGGGGAAGGATCACAGGAGAGGGTCAGACTGAGAGAGGCCTGCTCTTCCAGTCAGGAAGATGCCACTGTCCTGAAGTTAAGGTATTTATCAAATCACTAAATAAGAGGTGGCTTGATTTAGGAATGTCCTACTTGCCTACAGAAACTAAACCTATGATGTCCAACCACCAAGCCCACCCTTCCTCCCAGGGCCCAAAGGGAAATTCAGGGAAACAGGAGAGATGTAAATGAAGAGAAATCAGGGAGAGGTCCAGAGAAATCAAGCTAGGTCTGTGTAAATGGAATTAGCTCTAGCCATTCATAGTCAAAACTCTACTTACCAGAGATGATTTCATCCCCACCTCCCTTAGTGGGAGGGGACATGAATTATCCACACATGACAATAAGTAAGAAATCAAGAACAAGGGACTGCCCTTTGGGCAGTCCAAATCAGTGTAGAGGCTGCCATTTGTCCACTTGAATTAGAGGTGGACCCACAGGAAGTGACGAGAGACACTATCTCTTCAAGTATGTTGGTTACTTCCTGGTGAGGCAGTTCCTGCTTTGAACTTGGTACTGAAAGTTCTCAGCTGAGACCTCAAACTGCTTCCACTCTGAATTGTCACGTGGGTAAGTTAGGCTGACTTCCTTGGCCTACCTTGGCTTTTTCAAATTTTGCTTTAAGTAGGCTATCTACCTTTCTGATTGCTATGGCCTTGTGGCTTATAACCTAGTTTAATTAGCCTTTTAACCCTCTCTCTCTGTCCAGGCCTCTGCAGACCTGGACTAGAATCTCCCTCTTTTTATTTCCCTACCTTTTCCCTTGCTAATTGTAAATAAACTACCTTAAACCTGATCCTGACTTGGTTCTATTTAATTATGGAATCAATCTGAATTATTGATTCCTGGTGGCCACATTTTAAATATATATCTATAAAATACCTAAAATCTCCCTCTTACAGGTCAAAAATGTCCCCAAGACAAATAAGCAGAGGCCAATGCTGAAGCCAAAAGGCAAAAACCCTTCAGTTGGAGCTTCAGGACTATTTATAGCCTCAGGCTCCAACTGCCTTTCTGAACATTCTAAAACCCCTAACTGCCAAGGCTGCTCACAGTTGAATTTGCAGAAGCAAAAGGCTTCTGCTAGCAACCCTGCATTACAGGTCTCAGGATCAACTGTCAGTTGTCACAGGATCAGCATAGGAACTCAGCAGATGTCAAAACACAGCTATAGGGAATCAGGATAATGGAGAAACAGGGAGGACAGGAGATAAGGCAATAAAATGCCACGGGGAAATAGCCAGTCTCCTTAAGTCTACTCCATAGAGAAAAGCCACAGCCCAAGGACCAACTGTCTCTATCCCCAACAGCAGCTCCTCAGGATTCCAGAGTCTGGCCCTCTGCTGTCCATCTGCAAACTTACACACTTTAACTTAACTTTTCCTATAACAATACTCAAAGAGAAAATTTCATAAACACCAAGAGATCCATTATTTCAAGTATCTTATTTTATAGATGAAACCATACCCCCTAAAAGGTAAGCCCTTTATCAAAGATGACACAGTAATAGGAGAATCAGAACTACAATCTAGACTTTATCTCTCTCACACACACACTCTACCTACCTATCTATCTACTTATCTATCTTTCTATCTATTGATTGTTACATAGATTTAGCCATATATATATATATATAAATATGTAGCTCTATAAGTAATATATAACTATATACACATGCATATATTTATATCTACATCACTATAAGTATATGTGTGTGTGTGTGTGTATTTTCATAGCTGAATCCCATTTTATTTGGAATTCTATGTATTTTGTATATTTTTTTTCTGAGAACCGATCCCTAGTTTTCACCAGATTACCAAAGGGAACAACAGCACTAAACAATATTTAAAATTCTTCCATTAAATAATTCTCCCATGTATTTATAAGCATTTCAATGAAAATATAAAGTAAACAAATATATTCAGTTATTTGCATTTTTTCTGTAACTCATTGCTAGTTCATGTCCCTTTTCACCTCTTTCCTAAACTATGGTGATAACTTCCTAATTGGTTATTCACTAATGTATCCCCCATATACCTTACAAAATAATTTCTTTATGCCATGGTATCCTCATTCTGGTATAACTTGGCCTAGATGGCTAGTGGAGTTCCTTCTAACCCAGAAATTCTTTGTGGGCATCATTCCCCAACTCAATAGTCTTGAGATGCTTTTTTTCTGTATTTAGATAAAATAGAAACTTAGTTTGGCATTTACAACATTACAGAAGCTGATTCACACTTAAGTTTCAAACTTTCACACTATACTTCTCTGTACTCTATATTCTAGTCAAGTTGAATTTATAATCCCCTTCAGTTGGGATTCCATTTTCTTTACACCTTTGAAGAAACTGTCCTCTGTGTCTGGAATATTTTTCCTTCTCACTTTTATTTTTAGAAATCTAGGCTACCTTCAAAAGACTCAGCTGACTCTATTTTCATAGGAAATTTTCCTGATCTCTCTAATTGCCAGTATTTTATAGTTGACTTCTTTTTTACCTTTGGTTTATTTTCTTAATATTTTCTTAATAAATAAATAAAGTTCGCAGTTATAATGTTCAGTAGAGAGAGTGTTAGACTTAGAGTCTGGACAAACTGAAATCAAATCCTGTCTTATACAGTCACTGGCTGCATGACTATGGGTAAGTCAGAAACTATCTTTCCATTTTTTCATCTATGAACTATTGATAACAATGGTTTCTGTTCCTTCATTTCCTTTTCCTTTTTTTTACCCTCAACTTTCATCTTAGAATCAATTTTGTGTATTGGTTCCAAGGCAGAAGAGTGGCAAAGACTAGGCAATGGGAGTCAAGTGAGACAACAAATAAGTGACAGGTTGTATTGGAATTCAGAATCTCCTGTCTCCAGGCTTGGTTCTCAGTCCACTCAGTCAACTAGCTGCCTCCTCATCCTTTGTTTTCAAGAATAACAAGTGACCTCAAGAAAAAAAATCTTGACTTGTGCATCCATTGGATTTAAGTGATATGGAGTTGCACGAAGTCATTAACTTCATTCCCTCTTCCAGCGTTACCAAAGTCCAGTAGAAATGCAAAAGTCACAAATACTGATGATGGCCCAGGATACATGGATGAACTTAACATTTTCAATGTCTAACCAGACTCTGAGCTCACTATAGTGCCTGTGTTAGTTACCTTCACAGCTACTGGAATAAATTGTTCTCATGTTCCCATATCACCAGGGGAAGTTTTCACATACTTGTGATAGTCTTCCCCTTAATTTCTCAATGGATTTGAGATATATCAGTTTCCATCAATCTGGATTAGTCCATCTGCTGAGGTGATTTTACCAGGGTATGGCAACTGATCATGCTGCAACTTCTTGGAGCCATAGGTAAGAGCTGGGTGAAAGTTGTATATAAAAGGAGGATGAGCAGCCCTGAAAAGGTCTGAGCAAGCCCTCATACCAGTGGTTCTAGTTATCCATGAATATTCCATATACCCCAATAATAATAGTGCTTATCTTACAAGGTAATAAAAGTCTATTGAGATAACATGTAGAAAGGCTATTAAAAACACCAAAGCACTCTCTCAATGTTAGCAATTATTTTTTTGTTTAAATTTTATTTCATATATTTCCAGATTCCATGTAGATACAATTTTAATAATCATTTTCTGACATTTTGTGATCTATCTTCTCTCCCTTCCTCCTATTCCTTTCCCCTCTTTAGGATTACAGGTAATAGGACATAGGTTGTATGTGCTATCATGCAATACATATTTCCATCTCCATCATCTTGTAAAAGAAGGTATATCACTTATATAAGAGAAAAATTATAAAGGAAATAAAATGAAGAATGGTATACTTCAATCTACATTCATACTCCATCAATTCTTTCTTTGAAAGTGGATATCCTTTTTCATCATGAGTCCCTTGGAGTTGTCTTAGATGCTTGCATTACCTAATTATAGTTAAGTCATTGACAGCAGATTATTGCTGTTACTGTGTACAATGCTCTCCTATTGCTGCTTACTTACTTTGTATCACATCATATTAAGTCTTCACAAGATTTTCTAGGTATGGATCCTATTAATGGAATCTAAGTTTATTGTGGATAAGATGTCTATAGTTACCCTTTTGGTATTCATAGTCTTTACATAAAGTAGGAACTTATGTGCTAACTTGCATTTGAACCAACATTTCAAATATAACTAAGATTTAAGTCTTTCAATACTCAATGTTAAATAGATAGTAGATTGTTTAAATAACTAGTTGTCTTTTGGTTGCCTACATATTCTTTTTGAATATATGTCCAAAGTAGTGGTGTAAATCTCAATTAGAAATGGAAACTAATAAGCCATACATAGGATCATTTTCAGTGCATGTTAACTTAGGAAAAATATATTACTTTTATTTGCATTTTATAATAATTTGTTTATTTTGTTAAACAATTCCCAATTAAATTTTAATCTAGTTCAAGCCAAGCCACACTGTGGAGTGTTGCTGGTTGCATATTTCCGGAAAATATATTTGATACCTTTCCTCTAAATAATGTTAAAGGTTATTGAAATTTAAAAAAATTAATTGCTACTTTGTTTTTCTTGGTAATAAGTAAGACATATTATATTTTGAGTTTTCTCTCTGTTTTAGGTGTGGATTTTATTTTACATTTTAGATGTTGATTTGTAGCTGGTAGACCCAGGAACTCCTGTACTCAAATGCTTACACTATCTATATAATGACAGTCAAGTCTGTTAATCTCCCATATATTCTTGTACTTGTTTTAAATGGAGATGTATTAAAATATATGGAAAAGAGAGAAGATTTGCAAAAAAGCAGAGGTTTGCTTTTTGTAAACCAGGTTGGCTCATGGGTGGAACACAAGGTCAAGGTTCCAAGGAATGTGAGGAATAAAAAAAAAGAGGAACAGAGTATTGGAGGGGTCTCTGATTCCTGTCTCTTGGGAGCTTGGAGAGTTCACTTCCTATCAAGGAGAATAATGAACTTTCAGTTGCAAGCCATTAGACCCTGTACTTGAGGTTCTTTGTTCCTGCTATCCAGTCTCCAAAAAGAGATTTAACAACTGGAGTTTTATCTATTTCTACTATCTGTGTTCCTGAGTTCCACTTTCTTGTTTATATCTAAGGGACTGAGAAGAAGTCAACCTGAGACAAGAATATCTGTCTGTCAACAAGGATACCTTCAGCCTTTTGGGCTGAGGCCTTGAGGGTGACTTTGTCAACTACTTTCACTCTATCAAAGCAATCTAAACTATAAATTTCCTATAAAGAATATTTTGGAGGGTCAATAATCAGGACAGCTAGATAAGGAATTTTGGGGTACCAGACAGAGAGAGGAGGGTGTCAGATAGCAGCAAGACTAGAAGAAAGATCCATAAGGATCTTATAGAACTGGAGGGAGCAGAAAAAAGAAATTTAAATTTAGGGAACTTCCCTTTGACCCTCTTTTCATTACCTGTGATTAACTCTTTCAAATAAACCCTTTTTGTTTATACAAAAGTAGTCAGATTGAGTTGTATACCAGAATCAGGTCTGAGGCTTACCATTCTGGCTTATTAGCCTGACCCAGACAGAGAACAACAGTTTATCAATTTATCATCTAAACCAGTGAAATAACTCACTTATTTCAGATGATAGATCAATAATGCAGAGAAGAAGCCTCTAGAGGACAGAAAAGCTTAATCTCAAAACAGATAGAAAGTCAAACACAACAATACAGAGCCACTGGTCTCTTCTACTAGCTCCAACCTGAATAGTACACAGATAAAGTTGAATTCTTGGGTATAAGGGAAAAATTCAGCACCACTACTCTACCTACTGCTCTGAGACCCTTGGTATGAATCTGGCTGACTGGGATCCCAGGGTGAAGACTGTGATGGAGTGCCTTGACCCCACTACAGGAAGCTCAGGACTCTGACCGGGCATCTGGCAGAGAGGTGGCTGGCAGAAAGGAGTAGAGAGGAGGAAGGAGGCTAACTACCTTCAGACTCCACACCTTCACTTTCACCTCTAGTCTCTGCTGTTAGCTGGGAAAGATCTGACCTTGGAGCACATAAATACAATGGGTCAGCTCCATCAGTCTAATTCAGTTAATCAGCAGAACAGAAAAGAAGCCCTTCAAGGCAGAAAAGCCCAAACTCACAGATCCTTGGAATTGGCTGAAAGAGGTAAGAACAGTCAAATCAATTGGAGCAAAGAATTATATCATACCCTATAGAAAAGTAGAAGGTTAATAAATGGGTTGGTGGAGAGAGGAGCAATACAAGTGAATGAGAGGTTGTGGGGTGATTTACAAGGCTCTATAGTAAAAGGGGAATACTAAGAGGGGAGAAGTTGGGAAAGAGAGTAACATTAGGGTGGGGAAAGGGGGGGGAGACAGGCTAAAAGTGAAGAGTTGGAGGGGAGGGTAAGAGGGATAAGAGAAAAGGCAGAATCAAAGTAGGAAGTCAAAATAGAGGGAAAAATACAGACAGTAATCATAACTGTGAATGTGAACAGGATGAACTCAAGCATAAAAAGGAAGTAGATAGCAGAATGGATTAAAAACCAGAATCTTACTGTATATTGTCAACAAGAAACACACTTGAGGCAAGTAGACATACACAAGGTAAAGATAAGAGTGTGGAATAGAATTTACTGGGCTACAACTAAGACAAAGAAGGCAGGAGTAGCAATGATATCTCAGAAAAAACTAAAACAAAAATTGATCTCATTAAAAGGGATAAGGAAGGTATTTACATCTTGATGACAGGCAGTATAAATAAAGAAGAAATATCAGTACTCAACATATATTCACCAATTAGTACAGCATTCATATTTCTAAAACTGAAACTAATGGAGCTTAAGAAGGAAATAGTAAAATACTAATGAAGTACCTCAGAATTCCCCTATCGGAACTAGATACATCAAACCAAAAAAAAAATAAATAAGAAAGAAGTAAGTGGATGAAATATTAGAAAAAATTATAGATGATAGATATCTGGAGAAAAATAAATAGGGATAAAAAGGAATATACCTTCTTTTCAGCAGCAAATGGCACATATGTAAAGATTGATCATGTACTAGGGCATAAAAACATTGCAAACAAATGTAGGAAAGCAAAAATAACAAATGCAATTTTTTTCAAATTATATCGCAATAAAATTATAATCAATGAGTGCTGATAGAAAGACAGATATCAAATTGATTGAAAAATAAATAATCTAATTCTTCAAAACTGGTGGGTCAAAGAAGAAATCAAAGACATGATTGCTGAATTCAATAAAGAGAATGATAATGAGGAAACCACATATTAAATTCTATGGGATATAGGCAACACAAAACTCGGGGGGTGAGGGGGAATTTATATCCCTGAGTATATATATCAGCAAATCAGAGAGGAAAGAGTTCAATAAATTGGGCATGCAACTTAAAAAACTAGAAAGAGAACAAATTAAAAATCCCCAGATAAAAATTAAATCAGAAATCCTAAAAATTAAAGGAGAAATTCATAAAATTGAAAGTGAAAAAACTATTAAATGAATGAATAAGACTAGGAACTGGTACATTGAAAAAAAACAAATAAAATGGATAACATACTGGTTAAGCAAATAGAAAAGAAAGAAGAAAATCAAATTAACTGTATCAAAGATGAAAAGGGTGAACTCACTTCTAATGAAGAGGAAATTAAGGTAATTATTAAGAGCTATTTTGTCCAGTTATGTGTCAATAAATATGACAATCTAAGTAAAATGGGTTAATATTTGCAGAAATATAAATTGTCTAGATTAAGATAAGAGAAATTAGAATACTTAAATTATCTCATCTCAGAAAAAGAAATTGAACAAGCTATCAAGGAAATCCCTAAGAAAAAATTCCCCAGGGCCAGATGAATTCACAAGTGATTTCTAGCAAACATTTAAAGAGCAACTAATCCCAAAACTATATAAACTATTTGACAAAATAAGAAAAGTAGGAATTTTACCAAATTCATTTAATGACACAAATATGGTAATGACTCCAAAGCCAGGCAGACCAAAAACAGAGAAAGAAAACTATAGACTGATCTCCTTAATAAACATAGATGCAAAAAACTTAAATAAAATGCTAGCAAAAAGACTATAGCAAGTTTGATCACAAAGATTATTCACTATGATCTGGTGAGACTTAAGAATAATATTTTTAAGAATATAAAACAAATATTTAGAATTACATTGAAAAAGTAAATATACTGAAATAGAATTATATTTTAATTTTGCAAACACTAGGTTAAGAATTCCTGAGTAACATAATAGATAGAAGTCCAGCATGAGATTCAGAAATATTTGGATTTTTTGACCTCCTTCAAATATACACCAGCAACATGGTCACTGGTAATTCTGTTAATCATTCAGTGATTCAAAAAAGACAGTGATTTACGGCTATATTCCCAATCTATTTCCATATTGGAATTTAGCTCCACTGAGATCACAAATCTGAACAAAAGAAAAAAAAACTTTATATGCAGATTTCAGTACTTACCAAACAAGATTGTTGTAAGGAAAGATTACTGAGTAAGTTCCCTTATTCCATAACTTTCATTGTGTTGAAAATTAAAGTATTTTATGAAATATTTTGTATACATTTATACAAAAAGATTATTAACTATTAACTATACACTATACTTGCTACATTTTCATCACCTTTAGAGGAAGATTTATTTTCTACTCGGCATGATTTAGAGTATTTTCCCCCTCTAAACCACTACAAGGGAAGGGAAAGGTTATTTAAAGATGTCCCTGTAGCTTAAAAGATTGTGAGAATATAAACTGGTCATTGCAGCATCATGGTAACTTTGTTGATTATTAAAAGTGTCTAAGCCATCTGGTCCAACATTCCAGCCACAAATCTGGACTATTAAGTTATAGAAAGTCTCTGACCTCAGATCTACCCCTCTGATAATGACTATTCCTTTATATTAGAAAGATAGAGAAGAAAACTTCAATTAAAAAAAAAACAATCTCTCAAAAGCTTTATTTGCCTTTATCTCTAGTCCTGAGAAAATCCATAGCAGAATAGTTTGAAGGAGGCTAAACTCAATGGAAATAGGGATATTTTTTGAGAAAAGAATGTGGTCTTAGGATAGGTTTGTGCTATCACAATCAAATATTGAATAGATTATCTAATGGACTTTTCTTATTCACCTTTAAAATCTGCCCGATCAAATACTGAGCACAATTTACCTTCAACAGGTTTCTAAGATACCAGGTCATGTATATTTTCAGTCAGTCCTTAAATAAAATTATTCTCTCTCTCTTTCTCTCCCCACCCCAACTCACTCTATCCCTCTCTCTTTCTCACTGCCTTTTAATATCTTGCTATCTCCTGTTCTTCAATCTTCCTCATTCTATCTTTGGACCACAATCTTTCATATTTTCTTTCTAATCATATTGATAAAATCAAGAAAATTATACCAACAAGCAGATAGTACTCAACTGAAAAGAAAAAAATATGGCAGTAAACTTTTTATAATTTTATGAAACTTCAATTTCTTTTTTTACTTTTAATTTAATTTTTATATTTCTCAATTATATGTAGGCAAAAGTTTAACGTCCATTTCTAAAATACTGTTTCTAATTCTCTCCATCCCTCCCTCCTCCTTGAGAAAGCTAGCAATTTTACCTAGATTATATATGATTAGTAATGCAAACATTTCCATATTAGTTATGTTGAAAAAGAAAAAGCTGATCAAAACACAAGAATAAAAATTTTTTAAAAATCAATTATTTCAATTCAATTTTAATCCATACTTTATCAGTTCTTTCTCTTGAAATAGATAGCTATTTTTAAAATAAATCCTTGAGAAATTTTTTGTGTCATTGTTTTGCTGAAAATATTTAGATTATTCATGATTAATCATTGTACAGAATTTCTTGGACATTATATAATTTATCCACTGTACAATTGTCTCAATGTTTCTGTGTACAAAATTCTTCTACTCATTCTCATTTCACTATGCATCATTTCAAGTAAGTCCTCAAAGTTTTTTTTTGAATAATATTTTATTTTTTGATAGATGCATATAAAATGTTTTAAACCCTTACCTTCTGTCTTAGAACTGATAATATATATTGGTTCCAAGGCAGAAGAGTGGTAAAGTTTAGGCAATGGGGGTTAAGTGACTTGCTCAGGGTCCCATAGCTAGAAAGTATCTGAGGTCAGATTTGAACCCAGGATCTCCCATCTCTACGTCTGACTCTTTTTTTTTTAAACCCTTGTACTTCAGTGTATTGTCTCATAGGTGGAAGATTGGTAAGGGTGGGCAATGGGGGTTAAGTGACTTGCCCAGGGTCACACAGCTGGGAAGTGGCTGAGGCCGGGTTTGAACCCAGGACCTCCTGTCTCTAGGCCTGACTCTCACTCCACTGAGCTACCCAGCTGCCCCCTCTAAGTCTGACTCTTAATCCACTTAGCCACCAAGCTGCCCTAAAAACAATTTTTAAGATTCATTTTAAAATTTTTTGAGTTCCAAATTTTCTCCTTCCTTTTCTCCTTCCTTTGCACATTTCCTTCTTCATTCCCTGTTATCCATCACACACCCCAGTATAGTAAGTAATCTGATATAGATTTAACATGTGCATTTATGTCAAATATTTGTTTTCCATATTAGTTATTTTTCAGAAGAGATATCAAGTTGAAAAAAAAAGAAGAAAGTGAAATACAATAGGCTTTGGTTTATATTCAGACTACACCAATTGCTTATCTGAGAGAAGACGGCATTTTTTTTTTATCTTGAGTCTTTGTGATTGTCTTGGACCACTACATTGCTGAGAATAATTAAGTCATTCATAGTTCACTAAAAATATTACTGTCACTGTATACAATGTTCTCCTGCTTCTGATCACTTCACTTTGCCTCAATTCATATGTTTCTTCATCTTCCTTGTCATTTCTTATGGCACAATCATATTCTATCACCCTTATATAACAAAACTTGTTCTACAGTTCAACAGTTAATAGACAACCCTACAATTTCCAATTCTTTGCTACAATATAAAGAACTGTAACAGGTATTTTTGTCCAAATGGGTCCTTTCCTCTTTTTTAAATCTCTTTGGGATACAGACATAGTGGTATTGCAGAATTGAAAGGTATGCACAGTTTTAGAATCCTTTGGGCGCAGTTCAAAATAGCTATTCAAAATTGTTGAATCAACCAGCAGTATATTAGTGTCCCAATTTTCCCATATTCCCACCTATTCTTATGATTTGCCTTTTCTATCATTTTGACCAATCTGAAAGATGTGAGTTGGTACCTCAGAGATATTTTAATTTGCATTTCTCTAATCAAAAGTGATTTAGAGCTTTTTTCAAATGACTATAAAGAGCTGTGATTTCTTTACCTGAAAACTGCCCATTCATATCCTTTGACAATTTATCAATTGGAGAATCACATATATTTTTATTAATTTTCATTAGTCTTTTATAAATTTGAAAAATGAGAACTTTATTAGAGATACTAGCTATAAACCCACCTCTACCACAGCTTTGTGCTTTTCTTCTAATTTTTGTTGTATTGTTTTTATTTGTACTGTTCCATTTTAATTTAAATATAATCATAATTATCAGTTTTGCATCCTATAATTCTCTCTATCTCTTGTTTGGTCCTAAATTCTTGCCTTATCCATAGAAATGATGGATAAAATATTCCACATTTCCTTAATTTGCTAATTGTATTGCCCTTTCCATCTAAATCATGTGCCTATGCTGACTTTATCTTAGTATATGGTATGAGATGTTGATCTTTTCCCAGTCTCTGCCATAGTGTTTTCCAGTTTTCTCAATAATTTTTGTCAGATAGTGAGTTCTTATCCCAAAAGTTTGGAACTTTTGATTTATCAAACATTAAATTACTCTGGTCATTTATTGTTAGGTATTGAATACTTCACATATTCCACTGATACATTATTCTGTTTTTCTTAACCAATACCAAACTGTTTTGATGATTCCTACTCCTAGGCCACATTCCTTCATATTTTTTATTGATTTTTGACCTTTTGTTCTTCCAGATCAGTTTTTAAATTATCTTTTAGCTCTATGAAATAATTTGGGGAAAATTTCATTAGTATGGCATTGAGTAAGTAGATTAATTTAGGCAAATTGTTATTTTTAAAATATTTACTCAGTGTATACTTCTAATGCAAAGATGGCAGAATAAGGAGGGAACTTACCTAACCTCTCCCAAATTTCCTTCCAAATAAATTTAAAACAAAGCCTTTTGCTGAATTTTGGAGCAATGAAGCAGTTTAGTTTTCCATCCCAGAAAAACTGTTCATTTCTTAAAGAATAATGTATTTCATCACACTCATATACAACAGCTTATTCAACCAGTCCTGAATTGATGGGCATACCCTCAGTTTCTAATCTTTTCCAGCACAAAAAGAGCTCATATGAATAGTTTGAGACAGTTATGTCTTTTTCCTTTCTCCTTGCTCTCTTTTGGTTATAGACCCAAAAGTCACATTACCAGATCAAAAGGTATGAGTAGTTCTATAGCCGTTTGGATATAGTTCCAAAATCTTCCCTTGAATGGTTAGATTAGTTCACAACTCCAGTCTCTCCAACATTTATCATTTTCTTTTTCTGTCATATTAGTCAGTCTAATAAATACGAGGTGGTACTTCAGAGCTGTCTTAATTCACATTTCTTTAATTAAAAATTATTTTTAGGAATTTTATATGACTATGCTTTGATTTATCTGAAAACTGTCTATTCATTCAACTATTAATAAATTGGGAAATGACTTGTATCCCCATATTTTTTGAGTCAGTTCTCTACATATTTGAGAAATGAGACTTTTATCAGAGAAATTTACAGCAAAATTTACCCCAAGTTTTCTTGTTTCCTTCTACTCTCATCTACATTGGTTTTCTTTGTGAAAAAACAAAACAAAACAAAAACCTTTTTAATATGATGTAATTAAGATTACCCATTTTTTTATCCTTTAATGCTCTCTGTTTCTTGTTTGATCATAAATTCTTTTATGATCTATAGATCTGACAAGTTAAATATTTCATGCCCTCCTAATTTGCTTATGGAAGCATCCTTTATGCTAAATCATGTATACATCTTCACCTTATTTGGTATATGATGTGAAACACCAGTCTATGTCAAGTTTCTGGCAAACTGTTTTCCAGTTTTCCTAGAAAATTTTGTCAAATAGAGAGTTCTTCTCCCAAAAGCATGGATCTAAACACTAGACTACTATGATTATTAACTACATTTCTGATAACAATCTATTCCAGTGATCTACCACTCTAGTTCCTAGCTGATACCAAATTTTTTTTGATGATTATCACTCTGCAATATAGTTTGAGATCTGGTACTAAGTCACCTTCCTTCACATTGTTATTGAATTCTTTGATATTCTTGATTTTAGTATTTTAGAATCATATTCTTACCCTGTTTTCTATCATTATAGTATATTTTTCATAATTTGATTGGTATAACACTGAAAAAATTCATTTTGCCAGAACTGCCATTTTTATTATATTGGCTCAGCCTCTTCATGAACAATTTATGTTTCTCAAATTGTCTAGGTCTAACTTTTGGATTTTGGCCAATAATAGAGATTTAGCTTAGATAAATGGGGTCTCAAATGGAGAGTCCCATAATAAGTGTCTGGCACTGAGTAAATGCTAAATAAATAATTGCTGTGAATCTCCCTTTGACTTTTTGTATCAAAACTAAAGTCCTCTGTTTGGCACTTATAGCCCTTTCTAACTTGACCCTTCCTTTCTCAGTCTTCTTATACCTTACTCCCCTGCCAGTGACTCAATAACACTGATCTCCTTGATTTTCCTTGTACAGCACAATCCATCCCCCTTCTATGCATTTACATAGACTGGCCCTCACTCTTGGAATGTTTTTCTTCTTCATATCTCTTACCTTGCCTCCCCTCATTCAAGTCTTACCTTGAATCCCCCTTTTGAAGAAAGTCTTTCCATCTTCTCAGTTAATATTGACTTCTCTTCTCAGTTACCATCTATCTGAATTTAACGTCTTGTATCTCCCTAATTATTAACATATTTTCTACCTTAGTAGAATCTAAGTGCTGACATCCTTTTTGTTGTGATTTTCTTTTTATACCCACTTCTTAGCAGAGCACCTGGAAAAATATAAACACTTAATGTATGCTTTCTCACTTGGCCTATCTTAAATTATTAGATTTTTTAAATAGGAAAGGTAGACAATGACTTTGATGAAGAAAGGTTGAGAATATAAGACACGAATTATAGTTTATGTGACTGGATTTCTGTTTTAAGCAAATTTTCTCAACTACTACCTAAGTTTTATTTTTTACTATACTCATAAAACATGTCCATAATCAGAGAATAGTTTAATATATTGTTAAATTTTTGTTGTCACCAATTAGATAGAAAATCAATAAGCTGGAAAGCATATATACACAAAACCAGGATGGAGAAGTAACCTGAGGCTATACCTTGAAAGGAAGGATTGAAGGCAAGGGAGAAGTTTAACCTGGAGAAGAGAAGATGCACAAGGGAATCTGTCTTCAAATATCTGAAAGACTGTCATATAGATGGATAGACTTCTTCTATTTGGCCACGGAGAACAGAAATAGGAAACAGGTGAAAAGGGAGTGAAAAAATCAAATTATAATCCAATGAGTCCTAGTTCAAGCTTTGCCTTATACATTAAGCTTTTTAATTTCCCTCAGCTATTTATGCCATCCTCTCCATATCTAAATAATCTCACTCCCTCTCCCCCTTTCTCTTCCCCTGTCCTTCCCTACCCACCAAAACTTCCTTGAGGGCAGAGTGTTTCTATTTGATTTTATACCTCCAAAATGTTTATTGATTTATTTTTCAATACTTTTTAATACCTGATACTGAAACAGGTCAGCACTGGAAGTGTTAGTTTTCCCCACCTGGAGATCTTCAAGTAGAGGGTATGTACCAACTTCTCAAAAATACTTATAAATATATTACAGTAAGTATTATTTTTCATACATAAGTTCATCTATATGGCTTTTGTAGTTCCTTCCAGCTCTAAAAATCTGTGATTTTGCAACTACTAGTGCTTTCAGTAGTCTCTAAGTTTGTCACTATGAAGCAAGGTCTCCATTGCTACTATTACTTGAAGATCTTGCCAAAGATCAAGCAAATTCCAGGGTGTACAAATCAATTATTTTGTTTCTTTCATTTTTTAATGTTTTAATGTTGTTCCTAGTTACCTGACCTTGGATCAGTTCATTTGCTTTATTCCGGGATGGTAGTCAAGGAAACTAAATTGAATTTTTTCCAAAACACATATTGTGGTGAAAGGGGAGTAGAGGAGAGCAATATCTTCAATGGTTCTTCATGTCTGTGCCCTTTCCCCATGACTGAAAAAGCAATGCTAATATCTCTGCCCTCAAAAACTTCAGGCCAGAAAATGAAAGAGACCTTAAGCCAAGAAGAGAGGAAGGATAAAAAAGGAAAAATGGATCAGTAGATGGACAATCATGGAACAATAACAATAATCTACAAAAGATAAAGAACTAAATTGAAACATTCAAAAATGCAACTGGTTTCTATTCCCTTTCTCTCTCTTTCCATTCCAAAGTATTGACCAAAGATTGAAACTGTGAGAATTTTTTTGTAAAAGATTTTCTGTCTTGGAGAGGACTCTGAGGGAGGACTCTATAAATGACAGAAAAGCTTCATGGAAACATGCTTCATTTGTCTTGCTTCTTAAAAGAGAGGATTAGAAGTAAATTTTAAAACTTGAGGGCATACAAGAGATTATGTATTTTTCCCTCATTTTATGGCTGAAACAACTGAGCTGAGAGCCTAAGGGACTTGCCCAAAATCAGTGAGCTTTTTGGTGACAGAGCTGTCATTAAAATATCTCTGCTTTCCAAGCTGCTTCCCTGGTTGCTCGTCTTTAAAGGAGAAGGAGGACAGGTTATGTCTGAAGCCATGGTTCCTTTTAACTAAATGCTAGCTACACAAAAAGCCATCACAAAAGGCAAATAGTGAATGAATATAATTATTCAAGCAGAGATAAAAGAGAAATCAAAGAAATTACCCAAATTACAATATGCCACACAATATAAAGATTAAATGAGCTCTCTCACCAGGAGCAGATTATCTGAATTCAGTGGAAAGTGTGCCTGACCTTCTTCCAAAGAGAAATTTCCCAAACATTCTAGAAATACCTCCTGGAAATCACGGAAATATTGGGGAGTCAATTTGCTCTTACTTGTCTGTCTTTTAATGTCTCTTTTTCTTTCTTTCTTTTAATCACCAAGGAGGCTCTCTCACCAGAGCTGATTTCTTTCCAAGCAGGAAGCTAAAGATGAAATACATAGGGAAAGGCTATCCAAGGAGAGGTCCTTTGATACATAAAATTACAGGGATAGTGATTGGGGTTATAGAGGAATAAATTGAAATAGATCAGTCTTTTCATCTATTTGTGTCTCAATTTCTTAATTTGTTAAATGAATGATTCAACTAAATCTTTTCTGCTTTCTCTTTCAGTTGTCCTGGAAATTCATGTACCTTTCAAAATTGAGCATCTCAGGTGCCTAAGTAGATCATCCTCTGTGCTTTCCCTTAACTCATTTATTTATTCATTTTATAAAAATAAATCATGTCATTCGTGTAGTCAAAAGACATTTATTAGACTTTTATGGTATACCAAACACTCTGCTAGGTGACAGGAAGGGGAAAAAATATTGTCCCTGTCTTCAAGGAGTTTACATTATGTTGAGGACAAACAAGAACACACATACAAAACATTAAAATAAATACAAAATATTTAAAAATAATGATGATGCAATTTCATTGTAGGGAAAAATTAATATGGGGGAGGAGGGAAAATTTTGTGAAGGAGATGACACTTTAGCTAAGTCTTAGAAAAAGCTCAGACTTACCAAAAATCTATGAGGACCCTTAGGTGAGGAGGAAATTTCAGGAATGTGGTACTGACCACCTGTGCAGAAGGAGAGAGATCAAAGGAGGAATGTCTTAGCTGGGGAATTAAAAGTAAAACCATTTGGCTGGAACACAGAATTACATGAGGGTGAATAACAAAAGCCTGCAAAGTTCAGATGAATCCAGACTGTGTACATTTTTTTAAAGTGTCTGTGGAGTTTGAATTTTACACAAGCTGCATTTGGGGGAATATTGGAACTGTTTGAGTAATGGAGCAACATCAAAATTGTATTGTAGGAAAGCCACTTTGGCAGCTATATGGGAGGATGGAATGGAGAAGGGACAGACCTAAGTCAGGGAGAGCAATATGGAGGCTCTTGCAACTGTGCACAGCACAGATAAAGGTCAGAATTAACTTAATGGCTCTGTCAATTGAGCAAGGGAAACAATGGATACAATGAATATCATAGAAATCGAATTTCTACTTTGTTATAAAGACAGGTTTTTTCGGTAAAAAAAATCCCATGGACAGAGAGGAGAAAAACCCCCAATACTCTGTTCTAGTTCCAGGTAAAGATTATCTAGCTCCTGATCCTTTATAAAGGTGGGTAAATGAATATGTTAATCATTTCTCTTACATGTGCTTAAAACCATTTGTGCATTTCTTTATATATCTCTCACCTGTTTCTTCTTTTACGGTCATAGTTAAAGATCATTGCTGGGATTGTACCCCAAAGAGATCATAGGTAAACAGACTTGCACAAAAATATTTATAGCTGAGCTCTTTGTGGTGGCAAAAAGCTGGAAAGCAAGGGCATGCCCTTCAAATGGGGAATAGCTGAACAAAATGTGATATATGTTGGTGATGGAATACTATTGTGCTCAAAGGAATAATAAACTGGAGGAATTCCATGTGAACTGGAAAGACCTCCAGGAATTGATTCAGAGTGAAAGGAGCAGAACCAGAAGAACATTGTACACAGAGACTGATATACTGTGGTAAAATCGAATGCAATGGACATCTATACTAGCAGCAATGCAATGACCCAAGACAATTCTGAGGGATTTATGGAAAAGAATGCTACCCACATTCAGAGAAAGAACTACAGGAGTGGAAACACAGAAGAAAAACAATTGCTTGAACACTTGGGTTGATAAGAACATGATTGGGGATGTAGACCCGAAAAGACCACACTATCAATAAAATGTAACTATCAATAAAATGCAAATAACTCTTGACTGACCACACATGTTGAAACCAGTGGAAATGCAAGTTATCTATGGGGGGTTAGAGGGGGTGAAGGGTAAAGTAAAAACATGAATTATGTAACCATGGAAAATTTTTCTAAAAATAAAATTAAAGATCTTGTTACTTTTCATCAGGGCAAATGGAATAATTTCCTAATTAGAAACTCTTAATTAGTCTGTCTCATCTGTAATCTATCCTCTATTACAGTTGATCAAATAAACTTACTATTGAATATCTAAAAAGATCCCTTTATGCTCAAAATGTTAACAGTGACCTACTTCAAATGGGATAAAATGGAATAATCATCATCATTGTCATCATTATAAGTCTCTCCTACTCCTTTTTCCTCTTCCATTTTTCCTTTTTCCCTCCTTTTTCTTTTTCCTCTTCATTGTTCTCTTCATCTTCCTATGATTTTATCATTGGGGAATGGATAGGGAGGTGTGAAGAGCTGGCCTCTTTCCACCAATGCAGAGTGTCATCTCTGCGATCCCTCTTCTCAGAATGGTACCCATCAGTACCTAGAATTTAAATTACTCACTCAGTGCCACATTGAGAATATGTGTTAGAAGTAGTACTTTTATCCAGGTCTTCCTGCTAGCAAGGTCAGTTTCAAATTCGCCACATTGTACTTCCGAAACTTCTCACCTTGACATTCACAATATTATGCCTTTCTATCTGTGTTTTACATTATTTCTCTTCATCCACTCTAGGTTTCTATAAAATTCAAGATATTAATATTCTCAGAACAAAATGTTCTCTCAGACCTTCTTCTATCCATACAGGTAGATCCCATAACTAAAATGTGCATAATCCTTTGTTTAAATATACATTCATTCTTTATTTTGAGAGTTCCCTTCATCCTTCCATGCTCAAATCTGGAGACAACTTCTTTTATAAAATAATATTTTCCCAATTATGTGTAAAAGTGATTTTTAACTTTTGTTTTTAATTGTCGAATTCTAAATTCTCTCCTTCCCCCCAAAATAAGTAGTAAAAATGTTATACATGTGCAATCATGCAAAACATACTGCCATTTTAGTCACATTGTGAAAGAAAATAGAGACCAAAAATAACTCCCCCCACAAATATGAAGTGGAAAATAGTGTGCTTCGATCTATATTCAGACTCCATTACTTCTTCCTCTGGAAGAGCCTAGCAGTTTTCTACATAAGTTCTTTGGCATTGTCTTGGATCATTGCATTGCTAAGAATAACTAAGTAATTCACATTTGATCATCATATAATATTGCTGTTATTGTATATAGTGTATTTCTGGTTCCACTGAGTTAGCTTTGCATCAATTGCTATAAGAATTGCAAGGTTTTCTGAAACCTTACCAATTGTCATTTCTTGTAGCATAGTAGTATTCCATCACAGTCATGTACCACAACTTGATCAGCCATTCCTCAGTTGATGAGTATCAACCATTTCTATTCCTTGACAATAGAAAAAGAGCTGCTATAAATACTTTTAAACATATAAGTCCTTTTCACTTATCTAATCTCTTTGGAGTACATACCTAGTAATGGCATTATTGTATCAAAAGATATGCACAGATTTATAGCCCTTTGGCATAGTTGCAAAATATTCTATGGTTGGACTAGTTCACAGCTCCACTAACAGTGCTTTAATATCCCTTTTTTCTCCTCCTGGAACTCCTCTAGCATTTCTCATTTTCTTTTTCTATTATGTTAGCTAATCTGATAAGAGAGAGATGGTACCTCAGATTTGAAATTTTTTTCATATCTCTAATCAACATTGATTTAGAGAAACATTTTATGTGACTATCTTTGATTTCTTCATTGAGAACTGCCTGTTCATAATCTTTTGATCAATTACCAATTGAGGAATGATATATATATATATATATATATATATATATATATGTATATATACATACATATATATTATGTTTGACTTATTCTCTCCACATATGAAAAATAAGACCTTTATCAGTAAAAATTGCTATAAATTCATACCATCACTAGCTTTCCCCTTTCCTTCTAATATTGTCTGCATTGGGTTTTTTTATGGAAAAACTTATAAATTTAATGTAATCAAAGTTATCCTTTTTCATATGGTAGTTTTCTCTTTCTTTTGTTTGTTCAGAAATTCTTTCCTCATCCAAAGATCACACTGGTAAGCTATTCCATGATCCCCTAATTTGTTTATATCACCATTTTTTTTCTAAATCATGAAACAATTTTGGCCTTTGGTTGGTATATATTTTGAGATACTGACCTATACTTAGGTTCTGCAAAGCTTCCCGGTTTTCCCACCAGTTTTTGTCAAATAGTGTTTCCTTCCCCACAAAATTTTGATCTTCAAACTTATCGAACACTAGTTTACTATGGTCATTTACTATTGTGTGTGGTGTACCCAGTCTATACCACTAATTCACTATTCAATTTCAATTATTTTGATGATCACAACTTTATAAAATAGACTGAGATCTGGTATAGCTAGGTCATCTTCCTTCACAATCCTTTTTTTTATTAATTCCCTTGATATTATTGCTCTTTTGATCTCCCTGATGAGGGTTTTTATGATTTATGATTTTTATCTATAAAATATTTTTGGTTATTTGGTATGGAATTGAATGAGTAAATTAACTCAGAGAGAATCGTACTTGTTATTACATTGGCTCAACCTACTCAAAAATATTTAATATTCTTCAAACTGCTTAGGTCAGACCCGATTTGAGTGAAAAATATTTCATTTTTGGGTTTGATAGATTCTTCTTGAATCTTTTTCAGATTTCATATTAAAGAGTTTTCTTCCATTTTCAATCTTCCAAAACATGTTTCCCTTCTCTTGCCTTTACTCATTCCTTCTGGTACGTGTGTCTACATTTACCTTCATACCAATCTACCTTGCAAAGTCTGTCATGTGTGGCAGCAGAGATAACATACATTTAACCTTTGCATACCTACTCTCTATCTTTGACAGAGATTTTACAAACCAATGATCCTCTGGGCCTAGAATTAAAGAGAAAGAGGAAAAGAGGTGGGTATGAGAAACTAATTGTCATTCAGCATTTTTTTTAATGAAATCAAGCTATTTCCTGAAAAAAAGGGGTCATCGTTTAATGCCAACATTTTTCTGCTCATTTTGAAAAGATTAAAATTTTGGCATACTACAGTTTTAGAAGGACTTATATAAAATATCACAAAAGGCGATTCTATAGACAGGGTAAATATGAAAAGGTTAAAATGTTTTACCAAAGAGGATGTACAAGGGAGAAATTATATGATGAATATTGTCAGAGAAACTATATATATAATATTTGTAATAAAGGGATGCAGGAAGGAGATGGAATAATGTACAGTGAGAATAAGAATTGATTAATAAATAGCTCATGAACTCTGATGATATCTATGTAACATCTAGATAGAGGGCTACACACCCTTGCCCATTATGCTGACTGTGGGAAAAGTCCTAGAATAGATATATAGAATGACATGGAGAAAAACTGTAGCTTGTAAGAAGCTCTGAATATGTTATAATAGCTTATAATCTATGTCATTATCATCCTTGCTAATATTTCTAGAGAACATTAATTGCAAAAATTTATATATGCTAATTTTTTAAATTTCCCATCCACCTTGTGAGTAGATGGTATTATTATCTCCATATTATTGGTGAGGAAACTTAGTAATAAACTTATTGGTGAGTTGAAGTGGGCTTTGAACTTAAATCTTCCCAACTCCAAGTCTAGCACTCTCTCCTTTGCATTTTTTGAAGAAAAGAATACACATATCAGTAAAGTCACCAATCCCTTAGAATATTGAAATAGCTGTACGATTGAACATAATGTCTTCATATTTTTCTTCTTTTTCTTTCTTCCTTTGTTCATTTTCCCCCTTATTTCCTTCATAATTTCTTCCTCTTTCTTTCTATGGGTGTATTTTTATAAGGAATTTCTATATATGAGGAAATTTTCTCTAAGAATTTATATAGACTTTTTTTTCTGAAATGTACAAACTTCAAAAGTTTCTTGAGACATTGAAAGTGTAAGTGATTTACCAAGTTTAACATAGCCAGTATGTATCTGGGCAGTTTTGGAATTGAGGTCTTCCTTAACCTGAGGCTGACTCAGTAACCTCACATATTGCCATTCACATAGAAGTCACTCATTGTTTGTTGCATTGAATTCATCAGGATTAAAAAAGGGTCAGAAATGTATCAGGTAATATCTGCCCCATTTTTTAAAAGCCCAGTAGGGATAAAAATTAGATAGTTAAATTTAGGCAGATACATTCAGGATTCAAATGGACAAAACATTTGAAGTTGAATGAAAAGGATTAGAGCAAGTTTAGGAAAGACATGCTACTTTACAAGAGAAGGTCACTTCTTAGATTGAGGACCAAAAAAGAAAGATGTTGGTCATTCCAATCTTCTGAAAACCTCTCTGTTCTAGTGGAATGAACAACAGCTTTTAACTCTTTATTAAGATTGCCACAGCTTCACACTCAGAATATTTGAAACAAAAATAGAATCATTTCCAAGCTCTTGATGTTTATAGAGGCATTTTAGTGTTTCCAATAATGGCTTCAACACATTTAAAGTTACCATACACACATACACACATCATGGAATACAGCAATGCAAATTTTATGTAACTGCACCTGAATAAAACATTCTTTTCTAGCATGTGTCATAATTAGGGGGAGAGAACCCTTGTAGTTGATTTTTAAGGTCTTGTAGGAACCATTTTATATGTGTGGTCTCCTAAAATAGTTTTTAATTGGAAAGATACTTTACAAATTTAATACCTTCACATCTCAATTCATAATTAACTTGAAAATGGAAGTCCATATGGCAGATGAACAACATTTAATAAAAAATAGCTGACTAGCTTGCCAGCAACTGTGATGTTGGAGTGGAAGGATTTGCACATTACATAATTCATGATTTTTATGGGAGATGTTTAAGGAGTTGTTTTGAGTTTAGAGTCTAACCAAGATATATCAAGATTCTGGCAATGAATAATGCAGATAACAGGTATCTTCCATGAACTATAGAACATACAAAGCTACTGCTTCTCTGAAATATCTCATTAGAAAAGAAATATTGAGTACTAAAGGCATCAAGCACATTGATGGAGAAACCAAAATGACAGTATTTTTCCCCCATTCACAACTAATTTGTAAAAATAAATGTTTACATTTTCTAGTTCCTCAAGATTCAATAAGCTGAAAGCTAATTAAACAAAATGATGCTTCTTTCCACCCCTCCCTTTCATATGAACTAATAAAATATTTCATCATGATACAGACTCTCAGCACAATACTATCTTACTAAAAATAATAATAATGAAATAAATTCAAAGCATGTCTAGGAAAGAAACAATAAAACCACCTCATTAGAGTGTTGTTTCCAAAAGGAGGCTGGCTGGGGCTAGTCATGTCTGTACTTCTGTAGCTCCCTCCTTCAGTTGTTTATAATAACTGAGTTATACATACTGACTTCACATTTCAAGATATACTTAGGATTTTAGTCAACTTCACCTTTTTATTTTAATAATGTCTTTGGAAATTGGAAAATGTAATCCAGCATTGTTCATCTATATAGTTTAGTAGTCCTTGGAACCCTGAAATTAAAAAAAAATGAAAATTATCTTCCATACCTTTTGAAATGCCTTAAAATTTCAAAAGAATATGGTTAAATGATAAAAGGGGGAAAGTGAACTTTAGTGTAGTCAGTTCAACATTCTTGGTTTTCTTAATAACTCAATTATATTACCATTTGGTCCTTAAATTCTGTATGAGAGTTTGAGGGAAAAATATATTTAGATTTCCAATTTGTTTCTCAAAGGATATTTTGGTTGTGTAATAGAGATAGGTACTGTACTTCTGAAATACTCTTGAGCAAAGATGGGCAAAATCAGAGATTCAAGGCAAATGAAATACACCCTAATACAAAAGCCTCCATTTTGCTCTGAAGAGGGCTCTATATTTATTAGATTTTAATTCTATTATGAATCCATGAACTTCTTGGTATGGGTATTACAAGGAGGGGAGTTGAGGCCCTGAATATAGAATCCAGAGGCCTTGAATACAATACTAGCTCTGATGTGTAATACTTATGTCAGTTCCATAACCTTTTTTATGTTCAATTTGATCATCTTTTAAATAAAGTTGTCTGGATGACAACAAAGTTCCTTTTTGACTTCAAATCTGACACCTTAATCAGTGCAGACAGCAATGCTTCTGGATCTTCTCAACTTGTGGAGAAAAATTCTTCATAGATAAACCATTAAAATTACCTTCCTGAGCTTCTTTTAATATTGTATGCTTACCAATATAAGTATAGGGCTATCCATATTTATTCCCTTTATAGTCTCATTTTCTTTAAAAGTTATATATGTTTTTGATGGTGAGTGTTATGACATTTCTCTTATACAAGTTCTTATTGGTAAAATTGGTAAGACTTCCTTACACTATTGTTCTTTGTTACCTCTAATTTTCATTCTTCTGAATATAATATCCCATTACTTGTGTGCATATGCCATTATGACAATATGAGTGTCAAAAGAAGCACTTTCTGACTGAGATTTTCTTGAATTCAAAGGTTAAAATCTATAATTTCCCAAAAGGGATCTAAGATCGTTTTCTATCTTCCATTCCCTAACTCTTTCAATTCTGTAGCCAATTCAAAGTCTATCCATAGCTTATCCAGGAACTAGATACTGATGTACTATACTCAAAGAGGGAAATTATCATCATTTCATAATCATATTTCACAATCAAAATTTTTGTAATTTCATAATAATCAAAATCAGTATTTCATAACCTGGCCAACAAACATGTAATCAACACTTTCCCCTAATATGGAGAAGAAGAAGGAGGAGGAGGAAGAAAGAAGAGAAATATACAATGGAATGATTAACCACCAAAAGATAAGAATAGATTCCAAACTAAATATATCAAATGATAAACAAAGAAAAAAATCTTTTAAATCTCTAATCTTGATATGAATACAAATTAAAACAATTGAAATATATTTCTTTACTATGATATTTTTAAAGCATATCATTATTATTTATTTGTTTTAAGTTGTATCCAACTTTTGGTGATCTGTTATGTTTTAATAATATTTTTTCCAATTATACATAAAATAATTTTAACATTCTTTTTTTAAAGTTTTGAGTTCCGAATTCTCACCAAACTTCCTTCTCACTCCTTACCTCTCCCTGAGGTAGCAAGCAATCTGATAGAGATTTTACCAGTCTGATAGAGATTTTACATTTGAAATCATGTAAAATATTTTTCTATATTAATTATTTAGATTAGTAGAAGAGATCTTAAATTGGAAAAAAATAGAAAGTGAAATACATTATGTTTTTTCTTCTTTCACATTCCATCAGTTCTTTCTCAGAGGGAAGATGACATTTTTCATGATGTTTCTGGAATCACTGCACTGCTAAGAATAAATAGACCATTCACAGTTGTTGATCAAAAAAAAAAGATTACTATCACTGTGTATAATGTTATTCCAGGTCTGTTCACTTCACTTTGTATCAGTTCATGTAAATCTTTCCATATTTTTCAAAAATCATCCTACTTCTCATTTCTTATAGACAAATAGTATTCCATTACAATTGTACACTACAACTTGTTCAGCCATTCCCCAACTGATGGACAGCTCTTGAGTTTCCACTCCTTTGCTACCACAAAAAGAATTAAATTAAACATTTTTGTACAAAAAGGTTATTTCCCCTTTTTTATCTCTTTGGGATATATCTCCTTTGTTCCACTAAAACCATTACTAGATCTATATTTAATATGCAGTTTTCTTGGCAAAAATACCATCTCATCATTCAGATAATTTTTATAGATGGGTAACTGAAGCAAACAGAGAGCTAAGTGACTAGCCCAGGATTATACAGGTAGTAAGTTTCTGATGCCAAATTTGAACTTAAGAAAATAAGTCTTCCTAACTCCAGGCCTAGCATTCTCTCCATTATGCCATTTTGTTGCCCTTGAGAAATATACCAAATGGATTTTTATTATGTTACAGAAATCATTTCTCATCCAAGAAAAGAGATAAAAGAGCTGGCAGAAAAAGTGGTGTCCAAAAGAAGATAACAACCAGAAACAGATATAACATCTTTTTTTATTTTAAAAAACAAGTCTTACTGGGGCTTTTATTTAACATGATAAGCATTTATGAATATTACACAAGGAACAATTTTTTCACACACATAAATATGAGCATGTGTATAGAGGCACAGTGAGCCCTCACTTGTGAAAGAGCAAAACAGTTAAGAAATATCAACTTAAACAGTAACCACTTCTGAGGCAATATGCAATATTTATATCTGTAATGCACTACCTCTAATTCTAAAGAAGGGAGATTTATTTCCTTATATTTTCTCTGCAGCCAAGTTTCGTTATTATAATTAAAAAGTCTTTGGTTTTGTTTTGTGGTTATTTTCAAGTGCATACTTTTAGACACTGAATCATCTATTCTCCTGGTCCTTCTTGTTTTACCCTATACCACTTTATAATGGGTCTTTCTATGTTCCTCTAATTTCCTATATTCATACTTTCCTACAATACTGTAATGTTACAATGATTTTATATGCTTTGGAAGAGGCAATCTCCTTACAAGGCATTCTCTTTACTAATGGAATCACAAATCCTTTTAAAATAAATAGCACAGCATATGCACACTGAGATAGTTTATCTTATACCCAATAAATGAAAAGGAACTTTTTTCCTTCCATAAAAGGCAGGTATTAATAAATAAACATTTCCATATTATTGATTGTTTCTTGCCTCAGTTTTGCTAGGGTATTTATCAGGAATAGCATCTCTGTATTAGATACTTCAAACAGTTGTTTTCTATCATAATTCTAGATTGTTTTACAGAATTTTTAGATCAGTTTGCAATTCCTGCAAGAGTAGGTGTTTGTGTGCTTGTCTTCTCGTGTTTCCTCCAATTGAATATTTTTGGTAATTTGGGTCAAATAAGATAATCATGCCCAGACCATTCAAACTGAGCCTCCCCAAAGTTCACACAATTAATCTTAAAGTTCACATAGAGGAAACATCAGATAGAATAATCATGAAGCCATAGAAGCTTTGGAAGTGACTCCAGTATACATTCCTAAAGAAAGAATAACAAATTATTTGACATATTAAGCAAAGAAGGAGTCCTACCAAATTCATACAAATATGGTACTGATTCCAAAGCCAGGCAGACAGAGAAAGAAAACTACAGACCAATCTCCCTAATGAACATAGATGCAAAAATCTTAAATAGAATACTAGCAAAAAGACTTCAGCAAGTGATCAAGAGGGTTATCCATCATGATCAGGTGGGATTTATACCAGGAATGCAAGGATGGTTCAACATTAGGAAAACCATCCACATAATTGACCATATCAACAATCATTGGTATTTATAAAATACTTCTTAGATCACTATTGCATGAATTAATGTTATCCTCAAGCATGATGTCCCATATCCTGTTGCTCTGTCATTGCTCAGGCTGACACAATGTTTATTATCCATTTCTTCCATTCCTCTACTTAGAATTCCTAGTTTCCTTCACTGATCAAATCAAATGCTAACTCCTTTGTGAAACATTTCTTGGTCTTTTTCAAGTGCTAGTGCCTACCAAATAAAATTACTTCAACGTTAAAAATATATACATTTATCAATACATGTATTACATCTATTATGTGTGTTCAAAGAATTATCATAACATTGAGCTACAGCTAAAAGAGTTCCAAGGAGCAATCTAGTCCAACCTTCCCATATATCTCCAAGTTAGATTTTGGTAAGAAGGATAATTACATTTTTTTCCAACATATTGTCAGGACTTTGGAAAGTACCTCATAAAGAACTGGTGCCTGGTAAATGTTTCTGCATTGATTAGTTGAATTAGCAAGTGAACAGAATTCTTAACTATATACAATTCTTTTCACACCAAGAACAGAGACAGCATTTTCATTTGACATCAACACTATTACAAAGTTCCATTACCCCCACTATCAACTTGAATTCTAGTTCTTATGGGAAGGGAGAGAAGCTGTCTATTGAGCAGCACAGTGTTTTACATGATGTTTTTTATACCCATGGTAACACTGTACATTTCAGGAACTGACTGACAGAATAAAAATGTCCATTATTAGCTGCTTAGTTACAAGACAAAAACAGCCTTAGACATCGAAGAAAAAATGTGCTTGGAAAATGAAGTACTAGCAGAATGTTTAAACTATTAATGATGCTCTGAGGACCTCCTATGTAATTAAAATATATGTCATGACATCAATATGACTTCACAGTCTTTGATCATGGTGCCAGGAGATCTTTAACATATGCCTGAAGAATCAGAGAAAACTCAATTTCTGATGTCTCATCAGGCTAGATCTTGTAATATGAACAAATAAATAAATAAATAAATAAATTCTTCTCACTCTTGGCTGTGACATAATATGTCTGTGCAACATAAACCTGTCACCTGACATGTGATCCGAATACATAACTATGGACTTCAGAAGGAGGAATGTAACCAATTGTCCTCTTACAATGCATTTATATAAATTGATTACAATGTATTATTAAGAAAAAAGGAAATGTTGAAAAATGATTATTGCTGTTTTTCTTTATAAAATATAAGGATAAAAACATGTATTTAAAAGGGCAGAATCTTTAACTTTGAAGGTAAACATTTAATAAACAAAGTATCTGGTTACTATGAGTTTTAATAATTCATAATTATGATTGATTGACTAATGTATGGGCTAGAGTATCCATCTAAATATCTTTAGGTATTCAAATGTAGAATCATTTGATATCCTACAAAATTCACTCTAAATACAACAAATTTCCTGGATCTCTACTCGTTCCACTCCAATATTTTGTGAAAAGCGGTTTTTCTCTCTTCAGTATGGTATTCATCACTATTACCTTCTATGTATTCTATTACATATTGGAGATATAAAGTAAAAAAATGCACAAAAATTAGTTCTCACCATTAGAAATTTATTATACCAGTAGAAGGATGGATTTAAGGAATATCATCTGATTTTATTTGTGAATTTCCTTCCTAACTAATTACATTTAAATTAAAATTATCCCCTTTCTCTCTTTTTAAATCATAAATTTACAAAATTTGAGAATTGGAAGGAACCTTGGAGACAATCTAGGTCAACAAATTTTTAAATGGAACTCCAAACTAAGAAATATGATAACATACAACCCTTTAATTTTTTAATGTTTTGTTTGAGTGAAATATTATGTTAGTATGACATCCATTTGCATACTACTTTGTCATATGAATGTCATACTTGTCTTAATAATTCTTTTCAAAAGGAGAAAAATTCCCCTATTTGGTTATTTAACATGAGGCTATTCTTGATGTGCCATTCTAACAATATCCCCTGATTTTTCTCAAGAACGTTTTATTTATATTTTTTCTTGTGTGTCTTTAATCTGTTCACTTATCTATTCACTTAATTAAAAATCTAATTTATATGATTATTACTTTTTAATATGTTGAGATGTGGTAAAAACTAATTCTATTATTCTTACTTTTGAAAAATTATAAGTGGCATTCTCATCTAAAATTTTAGTAATACTTTGTCTATATGACAAAAAGATTCATCATCACTAGCAATTTTTTGCTGTATACCACTAAAAATGGTATCATAATTGTTGACTGAGTGGATAGAGAACAGATCTCAGAGCCAGGAATATGTATGTGTCTGCCTCTGACACATAATATTTCAGTAACTCCATCAAGCTACTTCAATTATCTTTGTTTCAGAGTCAGAAAACTCTCTTAAACTATTGTAGAGAAGATGTTGCCCTTAAATGATGGGAGTTTCCCTATGTAATTGAAATTGTAAATTTAATCTCTATTTCTAATTAGAGTTTTACCACGAGTCCAACTGAGCCATGGACAGTAACTCTCCATTTTTTAAATATCTCATAATGTGCTTCATATTTACATTTATGTAGATATAAAACATGCTCCAATAGATTACGTCCCTTAATATTTTATTAATTTTGTAGTATAAAAGAATTAAAGTTTTGTAAAATATGTAGAAAGAACATGATAATATTTCAGAGACTTTTAAAGAGAATAAAGGAACATTAGGTATATTAAAGACTATGTGACAACACAAAAAGAAAATTAATTTCATTTGAAGTCAGACAATGACTATATAGAAAAAATGACTTGAAATAAGTTCTGCGAATTTTGAAAACACTAAAATATTAAAACAAAGATTATGATCTATGCCAAATAAGAAGAAAAATTTAAATTAAAAATGGCTTGTAGTATATGTGGGCATGTAATTTGGGGTTTAGGCTTTAAAAGATTGCTCTATACCAAAAGTGAATAATATGAAAATACATATCAAGTGATAACATTTGTACAACCCAGTGGAAATTCTTGTTGGCTTTAGGAGGGAGGAGGAAGAGGGGAAGGAAAGAAAATAAATCATGGAAATATGGAAAAATATTTAAAAATTAAATTGATTTTTAAAAAATGACATGTAATTAAGAAAACAAGATTCATCTATATGATACTGACAAAAATATGGGAGAAAATATATCAAAACTAAAAATTATTTTCTAAGAAAATTTACAAATATAAACAAAGGAATAAAAATAAATATATAAACATATATATAAATAATAAACATAAATAAGTAAATTATTAAGTAGTGGAAAATATCCCAGAAACAACATAAATCAGAAGATATTTTATCTCCTCATCAAGGGGAAAGATATGACAGATAAAGGCAATGTTGATTTTATAACAAAAAGAGTAAATAAATTAAAAATTATCATATATTCTAAAATGTTTATAGGAGCTTTTTATGTTATGGCAAAGAACTAGAAATCAAGGGAATAGCCATCAATTGGGAAAAGACCAAATATGTTGTGACATATGATTCTAATTGAATACTACTGAGCTGTAAGAAATGATAAGCAAATTAATTTTGGAAAAACAGGAAAACTTATGTGAAACTATGAAGAATGAAATGAGAAGAGAAATTACATACAATAAGAGAAATAATATTTGAAGAATGATTTGCATATTTTCCCTCTAGAGTTAAAAACTGATAAATAGAAATAAACAAGGCACGTAAATATATATATACATATATATGTCTTTTTGTTACATGATGCCCTGCCCTCTTAAGTGCAGAGAGGAGAGGAAGGGAAGGAGTTAACTGGTTATTTTAATATATAAATTTTACAAATTTACACAGTAAATAAATTTTTAAATGTAAATAATATAGGATATAGTGGTGGGAATATATTGTTAACATCAGCTCAAAAAACACTCAGTATTTTCCAGGTTAAGATAGTGGCAGAATAAAAAGCAGCTGTTAACCTTCTAACCCACACATATAGTACTCCTCAAGAGGACATAAAAACAAATCCAGACGAATGAAGGGACCCCACAACAGGGTGTAGCATTGAAGTTACGTGGGATCAGGGCATTTCCATGCTATAAGGTGGTGAAATAGCTCTCACTAAAACATGATATGAGCAACGCCCTCCCACCCACCCCCAACACCACCTACAGTGTCAAAGCCAGCACACAAGAGTTAGAGCAAGTTTAGGGCATTCATTAAGTTCTTGGAAGTTACCTAGGATCACCAGGGCCTGCTCCTGATAGCAGCAAGACTTAAGACCCCAAGAGGTTAAAGAATAGGACTTTGAACACAGACCTTGAGCTCAGGTGTGGACACTGGTGCGAATGGGGACTCTGAGCACAATCGCAGACCTTGAGTGGGGACCCAGTACAGAGGGGTGCATGACTGTGAAAGCAGCACCCTGAGACTGTTAAAGGAGCTGCAGGCAGAGAAGCAAGCAAGGGGACCACCAGGAGGCTTGACCCTGAGAACAACTAGACTTGAGACCTCAGGAGCCTGAAGAGTGCAGACTGACCCTAGGCATGAGGATAAAGCTGAGAGGGTACATGGCTCTCTGACTCAGGTGAAAACTGCTCCAAAGCTCCATAGGCAGAGAGACTGTCTGCCTCACCCAGACTTCTGACTGAGAAAGAAATAATAATAATGGCAAGCCAGTCACAAGAATCCTAAAAGAGAAAAATGAAGAAGAAATGTTTAACACTCGACAACTTTTACACAGAAAAAAATCTAGATAACAAAGCAAACAGCAGAGGAGTACAAACAAGTAATCACATCCAAACCTTCCCCAAAACATAAAAATTGGTCACAAGCTCTTGAAGAGTTCAAATCTGAGATCATGAGAAAGATGGAAGAGATTTGGTGAGAGAAGTGGGAAATAGCTCAAAAGGAAATTAACAGATTAAAAGACAGAAACTCTCAATTGGAGAAAGATGCCCCAAAATCAAAGGAACTGGTGAGCAAATTGGAAGCCAAAATTAAACAGCTGGAAAATAGGATAGACCAAATCAAAAAGGAAAATCATGAGATTATAACAGAAAACTAGTCTCTAAAAACCAGAACTAGGCAAGTAGAAGCCAATGATCTCTCAAGACATCAAGAACAAATAAAGCAAAGTCAAAAGACTGATAAAATAGGAGGAAACATGAAATATCTCACTGAGAAATTGACAAATCAAAAAACAGGTCTAGAAGAGACAATTTGAGAATCATTGGTCTTCCTAAAAAAAGCACAAATTAATAGAAATTTGGACTCCATACAAAAAGAATTATTCAGCAAAATTGCCCTGAAGTCCTACAACAAGAGGGCAATATAGACATTGAAAGGAAAGATGTCCCTCTATACTAAACCCTGAAAAGACAACCCCAAGGAATAAAATAGCCAAATTCAAGAGCTTCCAAGTAAAAGAAAAAAATTTACAAGAAGCCAGAAAGAGATAATTCAGATATCAAGGAGCACCAATCAGGATCACACAGGACCTGGCAGCCTCCTCACTAAAAGAACACAACGTTTGGAATATGATATTCAGAAAGGCAAGAAAACCGGGTCTACAACCAAGGATCACGTACCCATCAAAATTTACTATATACTTCCAGGGGAATGTATGGGTATTCAAAAAGGTAGAAGATTTCTAAGTATTTGCACAGAAAAGAGCAGGACAAAATAGAAAGTTCAATATCCAACCACAAAAATCAAGAGAAACATGAAAATATAAATAAGAAACAGAGGGGAAAGAAAGAAAACTCTTATTTTTAAAATTGCCTCTTTAAGGGCTTCAATAAGATCAAATTATTTGTATTCCTATATGGAGAAATGTTATGTGTAATTTTCAAAAACTGTATTCACTATTATAGTAATTAGAAGAATTATTCACAGGGAGAAATTGGAGCACTAAACGGTCTAAGATGGGGTGGGGAGAGGAGCAGAGGAGGGTGAATAGTAGACGGCACCAAGAGAAACTAGAATGAATAAAAAATAGAATATTCTATACCACACAAATTGGGAATAGGAAGGGGAGGGGATGAATACTATTATAAGAAGGAGAGGAAGAGAGCATTAAGAGGTAATATTTAAACCTTACTCTCAGCAGAATTAACCCTGAAAGGGAAGAGTAGCTATATCCATTGGGATATAGAAATCTATCTAACCCTATTGAGAAAGTCAGAAGGAATAAACCAAGGGGAAGAGGGGAGTGGAAACGTCAAAAAGGGAGGGAAGGAGAGGGGGGAGGGAATTCATTTGGTCTTAAAAAATAAAGAGGGGAATAATAAGGGAGGGGTGGAAAGGAAAGTAAATCAAGGGAGGGGACAAGGGGAACTGGTCTAAAACAAACCACTGGTTTAAAAGGAAATAGTGTAAGAAGAAAGCATAGAACTAGGAGAGGATACCAAAATGTTGGGGAATACACAACTGATAATTATAACTCTGAATGTGAATGGGATGCACTCTCCCATAAAAGGGAAGCAAATAGCAGAGTGGATTAGAAACTAAAATCCTACCATATGTTGTCTACAAGAAACACATATGAGGTGGGTGGACATACACAGGTTTAAGGTAAACGGCTGGAGCAAAATCATTTGGGCTTCAAATGAGGAAAAGAAGGCAGGAGTGGTGATCATGATTTCTGACAAAGCCAAAGTAAAAATAGATATAATTAAAAGACACAGGGGAAGTAATTCTATCCTGATAAAAGGCAGTATAGACAATGAGGAAATAACAGTATTCGTATTCAACATATATGCACCAAATAGTATATCATCCAAATTCCTAAAGGAGAAACTGACAGAGCTAAAGAAGAAAATAGATAGTAAAATCATACTAGTGGGAGATCTAAATATTCCTCTTTCAGATCTATATAAACCAAACCAAAAAACAAATAACAAAGAGATAAAAAAAGGTGAATGAAATCCTAGAAAAAATAGATTTAATAGATATGTGGAGAAAAATAAATAGGGACAAAAAGGAATACACCTTCTTTTCACCTGCACATGGTACATTCACAAAGATTGACCATGTAATAGGGCTTAGAAACATTGCAAACAAATGCAAAAGAGCAGAAATAATAAATGTAATGTTCTCAGGTCATAATGCAATAAAAATAATAATTAGCAAGGGATCATGGACAGGCAAATCAAAAACTAATTGGAAATTAAATAATATGATTCTCCAAAACCAGTTAGTTAAAGAAGAAACTAGAGAAACAATCCATAATTTCATTGAAGAGAATGACAATGATGAGACATCCTACCAAACTCTGTGGTATGTAGCTAAGCCAGTACTCAGGGGGAAATTTATATCCTTGAGTGGACATATTAACAAATTAGAGATGGCAAAGATCAATGAACTAGGCATGCAAATTAAAAAATTAGAATGGAACAATTTAAAAATCCTCACTTAAAGACCAAATTAGAGATTATAAAAACTAAAGGAGAAATCAATAAAATTGAAAGTAAAAGAACTATTGAATTAATAAAGAAGACTAGAAGCTGGTACTTTGAAAAAAAACAAAATTGACAAAGTACTGATCAATCTAATTAAAAAAAGGAAAGGAGAAAACCAAATCATCAGTATTAAAGATGAAAAGGGATACCTCACCTCTAATGAAGAGGAAATCAAGGAAATCATTAAAGAATATTTTGCCCAATTATATGGCAATAAATATAGTAACCTAGGTGAGATGGATGAATATTTATAAAAATATAAATTGCCTAGATTAACAATAGAAGAAATAGAATATTTAAATAATCCCATATCAGAAAAAGAAATTGAACAAGCCATCAAAGACCTCCCTAAGAAAAATTCCCAGGGCTAGATGGATTCACAAGTGAATTCTATCAAACATTCAAAGAACAACTAATTCCAATAATATGCAAACTATTTGACAGAATGAGCAAAGAAGGAGTTTTACCAAACCCCTTTTATGATACATATGTGGTACTGATCCCAAAGCCAGGTAGATCAAAAACAGAGAAAGAAAACTGTAGACCAAACTCCCTAATGAACATAGATGCAAAAATCTTAGAGAATACTAGCAAAAAGATTCCATCAAGGGATCATGAGGGTTATCCATCATGGTCAGGTGGGATTTATACCAGGAATTCAAGGATGGTTCAACATAAGGAAAACCATTAACATAATTGACCATATCAACAAGCTAAGAAACAAAAATCACATGATTACCTCAATAAATGCTGAAAAAGCCTTTGACAAAATACAACATCTATTCCTATTGAAAACATTAGAAAGTATAGGAATACAATGATTTTTCCTAAAAGTAATAAACTGTATATATCGAAAACCATCAACAAGCATCATACGCAATGGGGATAAATTAGAATACTTCCCAATAAGATCAGGCATGAAACAAGGATGCCCACTATCACCTCTATTATTTAACATTGTACTAGAAAAGCTAGCAGTAGCAATTAGAGAAGAGAAAGAAATTGAAGGTATTAAAATAGGCAATGAGGAGACTAAGCTATCACTCTTTGCAGATGATATGATGAGAATCAACTAAAAAACTCGTAGAAATCATCAACAACTTTAGCAAAGTTGCAGGATACAAAATAAATGCACACAAATTATGAGCATTTCTATGTATTTCCAACACATCACAGCAGCAAGAGGTAGAAAGAGAAATACCATTTAAAATCATCCTAGACATTATAAAATACATAAGGCTCTTTCTACCAAAACAAACACGAGAATTACACAAAAACAACTATAAAACACTTTCCAAACAATTAAAACTACATCTAAACAATTGAAGAAACATTGATTGCTGATGGGTAGGATGAGCTAACATAATAAAAATGACCATTATACCCATCAAAACTACTAAAAAACTTTTTACTGAATTAGAAAAAAACTATAACAAAGTTCATTTGGAAGAACAAAATATCAAAAATATCAAGGGAAATAATGAAAAAAACATGAAGGAAGGTGATCTAGTGGTACCAGATGTTAAATGATATTATAAAGCAGAGGTCATCAAAATGATAAGGTACTGGCTAAGAGACAGAAGAGAGGATCAATGGAATAGACTTGGGGTAAGTGATGTCCCCAAGACAGTGTATAATAAACCCAAAGAGCCCAACTTTTGGGACAAAAATCTACTATTTGACAAAAACTGTTGGGAAAATCAGAAAACAATATGGGAGAGATTAAGTTTAGATCAACATTTCACACCCTACACCAAGATAAATTCAGAATGGGTGAATGCCTTGAATATCAAGAAGGAAACTATAAGTAAATTAAGGGAATACAGAATAGTATACTTGTCGGATCTCTGGGAAAGGGAAAAATTTAAAACCAAGCAAGAGTTAGAAAAAATTACAAAATGTACAATACATAATTTTGATTATATCAAATTAAAAATTTTTGTACAAGAAAAACAATGTAACCAAAATCAGAAGGCAAACAACAGACTGGGAAAAAATCATTATAACAAAAAACTCTGACAGAGGACTAATTACTCAAATATGCAGGGAGATAAATCAATTGTATAAAAAATCAAGCCATTTCTCAATTGATAAATGGGCAAGGGGAATGAATAGGTAATTTTCAGATAAAGAATTCAAATCTATCATTAAGCACATGAGAAAGTGTTCTAAATCTCAAATAATTAGAGAAATGCAAATCAAAACAACTCTGAGGTATCACCTCACACCTAGCAGATTGGCTAAAATGATAAAAGGGGAAAGTAATGAATGTTGGAGTGAATGTGGCAAAATTGGGACATTAATGCATTGCTGATAGAGTTGTGAACATATCCAATCATTCTGGATGGCCATTTGGAACTAAGCCCAAAGAGCTCTAAAAGACTGACTACCCTTCGATCCAGCTATAGCATTGCTGGTTTTGTACCCCAAAGAGATCATAGATAAACAGACTTGTACAAAAATATTTATAGCCACATTTTCTGTGATGCAAAAACCTAGGAAACAAGGGTATACCCTTCATTTGGGGAATGGCTGAACAAATTGTGGTATATGCAGGTGATGGAATATTATTGTGCTCAAAGGAATAACTAGCTGGAGGAATTCCATGTGTACTGGAAAGACCTCCAGGAATTGATGCAGAGTGAAAGGAGCAGAACCAAAAGAAAATTGTACACAGAGACTGATACACTGTGGTAAAATCAAATGTAATAGACTTCTATACTGGTAGCAATGCAACGGCCCAGGAGAATTCTGAGGTACTTATGGTAAAGAATGCTACCCACAATCAGAGGAAGAACTGCAGGAGTGGAAACACAGAAGAAAAAGAACCGCTTGAACACATGGGTTGATGTGGATATGTTTGGGGATATAGACCCAAAAAGACCACACCATGGCAACTATCAATAATATATAAATAAGTCTTGATTCATCACACATGTTAAAACCAGTAGAAATGTGTTTTGGATTTGGGATGGGGTAAAGGGGAAAGTAAAAACAAGAATACTGTAACCATGGAAAATTTTTCTAAAAAAATAAAATATTTAAATCTAAAAAAAAAATGAAAAAAAAAACACTGAGTAGCTGAGTGGGATATAGAAATGTTGGTGAAAAATCTTCCTAAGCTGAAATATCCAGAAGCCATGTAAAAATAAAATATGAGGAGAACTTCATGTATAAGATACCCCATGAAATAATGTTTCTTTTTGCCTTCAAAAAAAACAATAAAATCACTTTAATCAACTCCTTTCTTTGACTCCAAGCACATTCTGTAAGCCAACTTTCTATTTAATCAGAGTTTATTTTTCTTTTGGTTTCATGTATAGCAATAATAATAGCAAACATGATGCTTTCTAAATGTTATTTCATTTGCATTTCATAGAAACTATGAGGGAATTATGATGGATATTATTAAATCATTTAATAGATGAAAAAAATCAGAGATGGAAAGTTATTTAATTATTAGCTATATAAGAAGTATCAAAAGAAGAAATTGAACTGAAGTTTTTCTAACTCCATGTTTGATCCACTATGATTATATATA